>NC_087377.1:2831600-3078549 GCF_963675165.1 Halichondria panicea
TTCAGTTTTTTCACTACAAAGCCCTCATGATATGGGACAATGAGAATACCTGTGTCTGGCAAAGCCCTCATGATATGGGACAATGAGAATACCTGTGTGTGGCAAAGCCCTCATGATATGGGACACTATAAGTTACCTCATGCCCATGTACTATCTATAACGTAGAAGTGTGAACTTAACGCGGCTGGCTTCTTGTGGGAATCTGAGGCTACAACATCTAAGTGTGTACTGTTGGATAGTCTCTCCCCATACACCTCTCACCTCTTGGAAGCAGGCTAGCCACTCTCCTGCAGTCAGTACCTGGAGCTCATGTGCTAGTAGCGCTCGTTGTAGGTACGTTATGGCAGTCTGTCTAACCATAGATGATACAGTACTGACGTGGATGTGAAACGTTTCCGGATTCCGGTATTCTGCTTGAAGCTATCATAGTAACGGGCATATCCGAGGTAATTTACTAGTTTCCGTAAATTAGGCAATTTGTTCCAAATAAACGCCGAGGAAATTATCGAGGTTATACCAAGCAGCTGTGTAAGTGAGTTGGCAGAACTGGCCAGAGACAGTAAAAGAGAATCTATGTATTAACAGAAAGGATATTGATGCTGCAAGTGTATTAAGCGAAGACAGTAGTAGTGACTGTGAGGAGGTAGAATGAGTAGAGGAAGTACAGTCCAGTGCAAGATGATATTAACTATTCTATAATTAGTCTAGTAAATAGTCTATAATTATTATTTTATAGTAGATCTACCCCTGTACCCATGTAATTATATCCAAAAAGCAAGTCACTCAATGTTGATAGCATGCATGTAGATCAAAAGAAGTGTGGCTGACTCATAACACTAGCATGAGATAAGCAAACGGGTGAAATTGTTGATGATCTGTACGTGTACGTGTACATGCTAATATTATAATAGTCTTGAGAGTATTAATTTATAGTATAACGTACACGATAAACTGTTTCTTGATCGTTTACAAAGTGGCTGTGAGAGAGACACATTCCAACTTGCCGGTTCGAAATTCCTATACAAGTGTAGATACACGGCACTTGAAAAGAGGTTGGACGTTAATTGCTGTCTTCACCGATGGTGTTGCCTAGAGAAGTAGCACTCGAGTAGGTTCTGGGATAAATTTCACTTGATAGTATAATTAGCTAACATTTGGCAATTGATATCTTAGCTCAGCGAAAGACAACACTGCAATTTGGAAAGTTAATGACATGTACATGTACGTGTGAACTTATTGATAGAAATCATAATAGTAGTTAGTTGTAATAAGAATGTAGGATTAATTTTTGTTTAACATGTACATGGATTTTACATATTTTTCTTGAGGCTGTATTTTTCCAATAACTTTACTGTATGCTTAGTTAATAGATTCTCCTGCTGCATCAATACACGAAGGTTTTCATCAGCTAAATATGCAAAAAGTAGGCTCACAGGTTTAGAAATAATCTCACGCAAAAAGTGCAACTAACTCATGCTTTAGCCCTTTCTATAGCACTTAAACTTTCATAACAGTTGTCAAACATAGATTCTCCTCGTAGTTTACAGTGTACTTCAAGTATTACTACTGAATGGTAACCTGAATATTTACTGTCCAAGCCAAAAATCTCACACAAAGTATTTTTACAGAAAAATTTATGCTAAAATATGATATTCTCCCATGAGCTTAGAGAAACTAGTCTTACCTACAAGCCCACTGCAAGTATCAATGTGTGCCAGTCATTTTCACCAGTTTTCAGACACGGAACACTGTTTACTACGCTCTGGTTGCTATATAAACATGACAGTTACAGGGTTTCTAACATAATCTGCTCGTTACGATGATAGCTTCAGACAATTCCCGTGGACCCCTCCGGATACTAGGCCGTTTCACATCCACGTCAGTACTGTATCATCTATGGTCTAACAGTACGACGTCCATCACAACACATCCGAGCCTAGCTTCTTTCACAGGCCCTGGATTGAGGAAGTGGGCCTGGGATCGGAGCTAATCCTATCATACCTGCATGGGGGGAGGGGGGATATTAGAAGTTAAAGAACGCATGCCTCACACTCTAGACTAGCTGTTAGCAACTGGGTAACCCATGCAATGAAACCAAGAGTACTAAGGAAGAAAAAAAAAGGAAATGGAAATTCATACTCTGTTAATTGGCATTTGTTGGGTAACCCAATAAAAAACATTAGAGGCCTTAAGCACATAGTTTTCAAATGCCTGATACTCTGTTGCATGGCAACTGTTAGAACCCAATGAAGCCTTTTAACACTAAACATGCAAACAAAAAAGCCGTTATAAGAAAATTAAAGCTACTGTTAAAATCTGGTATTTCAACCACCAGGTGTTCAGCTCAACTGTAGCATCACACTTAGCTATTACACAACCACACATTACACCTAAGGTCATATCCTTTTTTGATAATAGCCAGTCATCGGAACAATGTGTGGAAAGGTCATCCCAGAACAGAAACACTCGACCCCACCGTACAGTGGATCATTTTCGGAGGGGGAACATGATTCCGTGGTTTTTGTGAGAGTACGAATATTTACTGAATGATGAAGCAATTATTGACCATCTTTACTTGCAGCGCAAGCAGCCACAACAAAACAATATCCTGAATATTGAACGTTTTAATCCCTGGAAATAACCCGCTGTAACGTGTGTGTTCCTTTAAATCAATAAGCAGATAGTAACCAGCTCATGCATGCCAAACGTTTCTTTTTTATTGGCACTGACATATTTCTGGTACTGGTCAAATCGATGAACTCTGGCCCCATAAGTACATTGTAAGTTCTTGCATACCCAATTGTCCTGGGGCTTCACTGTTCACCAAAACCGCCCACGCAAATAGGGCTTCCTGTTGATATAAAAAGGAGCTGCATGCACATTGGAACTAAAATATTTAAAAATAATGCCTGATCAAGTCACAGAGACTAGTTGCTGCACCCAGGCTGCAGTAGCTCATGGAGGCTATTTTAGTCTTGTGAGAGCTCCACACTGCCCTCAACACCAGGAGAGTGGACAATTGCAAGTATCAGTGGGCTGCAGCAACAACCCTGTTGCAGCATGGCATGGACGATGCTTCCAGGTCAGTCACTGCATGCTACTAGATCTATATGCAGTAGCAATATTAAATGAGGTCATGCAGATATCGATACTAAACTACTAGCATAGTTATAAATATTCGCATTTATTTATAGTCATTTAATATGCATGAAAGCAGCTATATACAGTACAGAGACTAAACGATGAATCTGTTGCAGGAAGGACAGCATGAACCTGAGCCTGAACCTGAACCACTCCAGTCATATAATCCAGATGCGCAACAAGGTATAATTATAAGCATTTGTTCGTACATGCATGCATGCATGGATAAGCTGCATGGGGGTTATTGTTAAGGGCGCCCCCACATAATTATATAGTAACAAAATGACATAATTTAACCAGCAACGTTTAGATTAGACTGGCGGTGACAGCCCCTCGCGTGCGTAGCGCAAGGGACTGGCAAACTTCCTATCAGTCACTCGTCTCAGCTGCAACAAGCATTGCAGCCTATCAGATTGCTCAACGTCATAATAATTAGCCCTGTAATTGTAACCGCACTTACACTTCAGGGGATTCAGTGCATTCCATAGTAGCTGAATCTCATAGCAAAATTTAACCACATTATTTATAATGATATTCATGTTTGGTAGTGTCATATGATCTCCGCTGAGACGAGTGACTGATAGGCAGTTGGCCAGTCGCTCGCGCTACACGCTCGGGCGGCTGTTGCCGCCAGTCTACGTTTAGATCACGTGTGCAATCTGAGACTGGCACTCGCAGTATTTCATTTTGATGCGTCCATCATGAATTCATTATTTTGTCTCACAGATGTTGCTCTGGACTCTACTCCACACAACTATACCCTAAAAACAGTCGTTACAGGCCTCACAGTGAGAGTGGACTTCATGCACCACTGTACGCACTGAGCAAACGTTATTTATGTAAGCGGCTTCGTTTCCAGCACTGCATGGTCTTCTATTATTCTATTATTCTATATATATATCCGTTTCTTTTCCTGAGTGATTCACTTTTTCTTGACATGTGACTATACCCCCTTTTGTACAGTTTGTGAAATATATAAAATAAACATGAACTTACTTTTTCTTCACTGCCACGATTGTAACTAGATCTACTGTGATGCACTAGCATGTAATAGGGGGTGTGGTAAACAAATGTGGGAGTGGCTAAACAATTTGCGGCGTGCGTAAACCTTCCCCTCCAAACTTTTTATTCTAGATGAAACCCTGATAGTGTATATACGCATATAAAGTCAAGTACGTAGTGTAACAATACAGATTACCACAAATTTTCAGCTGTACTTAAAATGGTGTTGACACCAATGTGTAGGTGAATAACCAAGCTACAACTTTACCCGAAAGTGTTTCCATGGAAACATACCGGGTGGGTTTGTGATTGTTATAGTGGGTAATGGTTAGAGGTGTTGTGTATGTGGGGTGGGGGGGGGGGGGGGTGCAAACAGTATAGTGCATGCAGCTAGAGTAATAAAACAGTAATCTATAGTTGTGTACAGCTAAGGTCCTAAACTTCATCACATAATCTTCATCACATTAAATATAAGTTGTTTAATGGTTTAGGTTTCCTGACTTTGCCATCCTTTATTGGGTCTTACATAATTATGTTCACAGTGTCTATAATTCATGATTAAATTTTACCAGTTTTTAGCTATTGTGTCTAAACAGGCTTACAAAACTAGTTACGGCTGGGCACTAATAAAGCACA
This sequence comes from Halichondria panicea, assembly GCF_963675165.1. Classification (NCBI taxonomy): domain Eukaryota; kingdom Metazoa; phylum Porifera; class Demospongiae; order Suberitida; family Halichondriidae; genus Halichondria; species Halichondria panicea. The sequence continues at coordinate 2,836,380 of NC_087377.1, forward strand.
TACATAATCTATATCCATACCTCCACCATGGTGTCAGGTAGTAGCTTAGCCTTGAATAGTGCCAGTAGACAGTCTAGTAGGTTCTTCCAACCTTCTCTCAAGATGTCCCCATATTGTTGTGCCAGTGAGAACATGGCCTGCACACTCTGGCGTACTTGTATTGATCCACTCAAAAACCCGAAGAATCTGTGGAGTTGACACTCAAAGAGACTCGACACGGTGAAGTAGCTAAGAAAGACAGTTGGCAAGTAGTTAAAAATATATATACTCATCACCCACCACAGAACAACAACAAAACTGAAGTTCGTATTAAGTCCATGGTATACAAAACTGTGTGCATTTTTAGTTTGGTCTCTCCATACACAAACAAACACAGGTACACGCGTGCAACAAGACTTCACGAGAAGTGAAAGAACTTCTATTCCCTTTTTCACTCAAGGGAGTACAGTGACAATAGTAGGCCCTGGCAAATTATGTTCTTTTGTTCCCCTATTATGCTTTTGAGCACTGCCCCAAATTCAGCAAAAACCCATTATGCCCCACATTGACGACATAAAATATCACTCAAATTATGCTGGCTTAAAATTGTGAATTTGGTGTTTTGCAAATCTAAACACATTTCTTTGGCTAGCAAATCTAACCACATTTCTTTGGCTAGCAAATCTAACCACATTTCTTTTGGCTAGCAAATCTAACCACATTTCTTTGGCTAGCAAATCTAACCACATTTCTTTGGCTAGTGGTTAGATTTGCAAAACACCAACTTCCCCCCAGAATGGAAGCATTTCATGAAACCCACAAAAGAGACACAAAAGAGACACAAGATCAACTAGAGTATTACTATCAGATCTGCAAGAGTTCTACATGTAGACCACAGAGCACAAGAGCTGCAAAATAATTGTGTACAGCTGTTAAGTTGTGTCTGGTACAGTAACATGGCTACATGCTCTCCTCGATCTGCAGATCTGATAATTATAATCCTAATTTCCTTGCAAATATCCTGGCTGTGATCGAAACTCACATGTACAATGAAATTGTACCTTATGCACACTATTCATTAAATATACAGTAACACTTCAACTTACGTCGATTGTCATTTTCTTCTTGATTTGTTTACTATGAAGATCAGTGTTGAGCATCATGATAGCGTAGGTGAGCACATGTACTGCATCTCTGTTAGCAAACTGCCTACCCAGGTCACTGTCAGCATTAGAGTCCTGCATGTGATGGGTGTGTGTGTGTGTGTGTGTGTGTGTGTGTGTGTGTGTGTGTCATACATGTCTGCACAACGTATATTACACAGTACACACTTACTTAGCAAAACAAGGGAAGTGACAATTTCCACACTAGAGACAAGGAAATTAGGATTATAATTATCAGATCTGCAGATCAAGGAGAGCATGTAGCCATGTACCAGACACAACTTAACAGCTGTACACAATTATTTTGCAGCCAGCTCTTGTGGTTGCTCTGTGGTACTGTACATGTGGAACTCTTGCAGTCAAGGAATGTTCATGATCCCTGACACGTACACATTAGTCTCCCTGTAATATATGAATATCCACTAGAAAAAAAGCTGGTCACGGCCAACAGGACTGTTACAAATCATTGCATGTCTGCAGCCACCATCTCAATATAATCATGGCTAACCTACTATCTGTCTACCGTATTCCTAGAGAGTGTTTTGTGAGCATCAAACATTTGCGAGCTTTGCATGCGATGGTTATATCAATTCACAACACTAAATCCGAAAAACCTACTAGTAAATACACGATCATTGCCAGAACGCAATAGTTAGATTGCAAAGGGTCAAATTTTCTGCTGATTTGCTTTTAAAGGTTTTTTCACCAGCAATTAAGTAATACAGTATAGAATTCCCCTACCTAGCTGTAGTACATCAGCCGGCCACCATGAAAGACTAACCTCAATGGCTAGTGTTATGGAAAAGGTCAAGCGTGAGCTGGACACGAAACTGATCACACAACTGAGAAAAAAGGATGAAGAAATCGATACACTCGTAAAAAAAGTGAGTAGTTTAGAGAGGGCAATGAAATCAAAGCAAGCCGAGTACGAGGATAGAGACTTTCGATTATCACTGATAGAAAATAGTTCTACTATATCCTTCCCTACCTAGCTGTACTATGCACTCGAGAGCCAGTTCCTTCTTATTGTAGGTCAGTCTAGAGCCACTCTCTGAAGCTGCCAGCTCCATCAGTCGAGTCATGAACACCTGTGAGGGTGTGTGTGTGTGTGTGTGTGGGCGTGTGTGTGTGTGTGTGGGTGTGTGGGTGTGTGTGTGTGTGTGTGGAGGCATGTCAGGGTGTCATACAGGATTTTGAAGTAGAGGGGGGAAATGAGAAAAGTAACCAGAAAATGTTGCTAAAAAAAGGTCAACTGTTATTTCAATACCCAGCTAAGGACACTCAGTCATAATTGAAAAAAGGGGGGGGAAATTGGAGCTAGGGGGGGATATCCCCCCTTTCCCCCCCCTGTATGACACCCTGCATGTGTGTGTGTGGAGTGTGTATGTAGGGGCGTGTATACTGTACATAATTATGAACATGTAGGTGGAGCCTCTCTCTCTATTGCCACGGTAACAATAGCCACTATTATACGGAATTGTGAACTGGTAAAGATCATCAACATAATAACTATTAATAAATACATTGACTGAAAGCAACACAGATCACATAAAAGGGACAAGTGTTGGGTCGCTTAGACAGCTTACCTAGAGAACGTACCCACTCCCACACTAGATCACTCCCACACTAGATTGGCGTGCCCGTCCCCAGCCATAAAATGGGGGGACGGGTTTCAGCCCTATCTAGCATTCGTTCTGCTGCAGAAAATCATGCAGCACCAATCAGATTGCAGACTGCTTAACTAATACATTTCAGCACCAATCAGATTGTATAGTTCTTACGTAATGCATTCCTTGGCTTCCCAGCTCCTCCCCTTCTCTGCAGCAAGCTGAGCTATGTGGTTAGAGGCGCGGCTAATATTAATAGTTAGTATGGGAACAGCAGAACGAATGCTAGATAGGGCTGAAACCCGCCCCCCCCCCTTTTAATTTTATGGCTGGGGACGGGCACGCCCATCTACTCCCACACTACACACGTGTCCCCGGCCCGACACACACACACACACCTCACACACCTCACACACCTCACACACACTAGATCTCACTTTTTGAGGTGTTGATGATGGATGTGAGAATCGAAGCAGTTTCCTTTACATTGTATTATGAATATCTTTCCCAAAATTTTATTGTAAACTTGGAAAAGATCCATCACTTTAGTTTTGCATTTGTGGTTCATAGAGTCACTCAGCGGCTTGGAATCGAGGCTACCCAACCCACTAAAAAATTAATTGGAGGAAGTCTTAGATGCGCCCACTTCCTCAGATCAGTCGATGAATGAAGTTTTATAACCTCGAGGGCCGAAGCTTCAAAACAACAGTACAGTGGCGAGAACGGTAGCTAGCTAGCTAGCTACAAGGTCGAAGAGTTGCATGGACTGATGCGCTGCACAAGACAAGTATCCTCCCAAGACCCCAAGCAACCCTCATCGCTACTAAGTAAAGCCATAGATTTAAAGCAGCCAGGTTTACACACCCACTGAAATTGGAATTGGTACAAAAAAGATGTCAGATCTTGATCAAGTACTTATAGCATCCCCCACCTTCACAACAAGCACAGAGCACACACCGCCCACACCACAAGATGCACTCGCTAATAAGGAACGCAGCAAAAGCAAGCAGCACAAACTATCGTCCAGAATGGCATTTTTGAGTAAAGGAGGCCAGAAAAACAATATATCGAAACCGACCACCAGCAAAGAACTAGCCGAGGGTAGAGGTCAAAGGTCATCTACAAAGGGTGTAAATTCACCAGAGATAGTAACATCAGATTATGACAGTTGTTTCGAGACGGATCCTGAGTCAGGAGGTAGCGACGTTGCTAGGCGCACTGACGATGATGCTGACTCGGGAGTTATCGAGAGTGTTACCGGTACCGTTGCCATGGGAACTGACCTGGGGGTGAGAATTATCGAAAATCTGGATTATTTTCAAATTCAATAGTGCCTGAATTAAATCGAACTGCTACAGTATCTATAGTGCTATAGTTCTGGCGTAATAAAACGTGTATTTACGTAATCATTTTACTGAGCATAATACGTTGTTAGCATAAATATAGTTATTTCTGCATAAATAGAATACCGTACCTTAACTACACCCTCACAAACACACACACACACACACACACAGGACCTCAAAGAAGTGGTGGACTTATTGGACAGTGAGGAAGACCTGGCCATTGCTGCTCAAGAGGAGGCACGAGTGCAGGCTCTGCTGGATAGTCTGGATGAGAAGGTAGGCATCACCACTCATGTGTGTGTGAGGTGTGTGTGTGTGTGCTCTTGTGAAATCTAGCTGTCAAATGATTGTCACCCCACCGTCTATAATATCTCCATAGCATGTGTTTGGACCTGTGTTAGCAGGCCACCCTCTATAATATCTCCATAGCATGTGTTTGGACCTGTGTTAGCAGGCCACCCTCTATAATATCTCCATAGCATGTGTTTGGACCTGTGTTAGCAGGCCACCCTCTATAATACAGCCAGGTTAATGGGCCTCAAAGTCTCTCCATAGCATGTGTTTGGACCTGTGTTAGCAGGCCACCCTCTATAATACAGCCAGGTTAATGGACCTCAAAGTCTCCATAGCATGTGTTTGGACCTGTGTTAGCAGGCCACCCTCTATAATACAGCCACTGTTACGGCCACCACTAATAGACACGTTTAACTGTCAATGTAAATCTACCCAATAGGTAATCTTTATATAAATACAGTGTGTGTAGGGAATCTAGCTGTAGCAACTAGTACATTGAACTGAGCATGCCGTGTGGGAGAGTACTGTGGGACTAGCTATACAGATTGGTTTTGGAATTATAAATATAATTATACCTAACTTAATTTATAAGCTATATAAATTGTCGTGTTAGCTAGGCTACGTGCATGTATGTGTTGTCTCTGCTACATGCATACTTTGATTGATTGCATGTGTATAGTAACTGTTAGTTAGTTCCTGTGCCTGACTAATCACAGGATGATTGAAGTGAAGTCAGTGCGCGTATGAATATGAGGAATCATTCGTTATCTTCCTGTAGCTATACAAATGGTGTTAATGCATCCCCTCTCACTCTTCCTACTAACCCCCCCCCCCTACCGTCTTTCTTCCTTACTATGCCCCTCTTCCTTACTATGCCCCTCTTCCTTACTATTCCCCTCTTCCTTACTATGCCACTTGTTTCCTCTTGAGAAAACATATCCTCTACTTCATTTTAACACATACATTGTACACTGGCCCTCTTGTGACAAAGCACAATAGTGTGATGGTGATCACACCAAGATTGCTCTTATCTCCCACACTGCCACTGATAAAGGTCATTATGTTACCACTACTCACTCCAGTGTGGTGTCCTTATCCCAGTGCCAAGGTGTTGTCCCAATGGTTAAATGTATGGAGATGTTGATTAAGGTCAAGGACCATGTCAACACAGAGTACAGAGGGGGGGATACAGCATAAAAGATACCTGCACTAAGATATCTTATGGGGCATAAAGATACCGAAGATAATTGCTTAGTCTTATAAGCTAAAGTTACATAGAGGTTGCTCAGTGGTAGTTAAAGATTAAACACTAAATGACCTGTAATAATAATAATAATAATAATAATAATAATAATTATGTATTATGTGTTTATGTTTCTACATGATGTCCAGTTACTGAAAGTCTACAATGAAACCATGTCCAGCTATCAGCATCTGTTACTGTTCCTACCGTTATATTAACCTCTGTACCCTGACCTCTGACCTCTCAAGCTCGTGTACTATACATAATTATACAGTGCATACATTTACGGCATCTTTCCCTTTTGTATACTCCCTAGAAGAATTGTGTACTGTACATGATTATGAAGTTACACCTCAGTTACTGTTTCTTTCAACTTTGTGTTGGCTAAGCTAGCTATCACCTCCATCATTATTATTTGTCATTCCCTTTGCAGCTCGAAGCTAAATGGTGGTGTACTGCACATATTTAAAGCCTAGTATTATACAAGGTGTGAAGCGTAGTAAGCTTCTTTTGTTCCAAGGTTGACAGTTATTGACTAGCCTTTTCTGAAGCATATCCATCAAATGTCCAATTTCGAAAATTTGAGCTTAGATATTCTGGTTGGTCAATTATACTGATAACAGTCCCTCCCTAGTCCCCCTCCCACACACACACACACTCATAACTGTTTATACAGTCTCTTCTAGTCCCCCTCCCACACTCTCACACACACGCACTCATAACTGTTTATACAGTCTCTTCTAGTCCCCCTCCCACACACACACACGCACTCATAACTGTTTATACAGTCTCTTCTAGTCCCCCTCCCACACTCTCACACACACGCACTAGATAACTGTTTATACATGCACCCTCTGTCTCAGTCTCCCACTAGTCCCCCTCCCACACCCACACTCGTGCACTACATAACTGCTTATACACCCTTTTCCTCGGCAGATTGAGATGTCCTCTCTGTCCAAGGAAGCCCTTGAGCTATTGAAGCAGATCCCCTCAGGCTATGTGCCCCTCCCCCATCAAGTGGGCGGCCACAGACACATTGAGGGACGGCTAGGTGAGCCTGTGAGGGTGTGTGAGGTGTGATAGGGCTTGTCAAGATCTACAGAATTTATAGTTTATTGGTTGATTTTTAGTGAATTTATGGCTTCCCGAAAATAGCCAAATAAAGCCAGTGTACTAGTACACACATAACACGCACGCCACACCCATACCACACAATCCACCCACTCCACACACACACACACACACTCCACACCCACACAGGGTTCCTGAGACAGATTGGCCAACCTGACATACTCTACAAGCCAGTGCAGTCGATAAAAGGTAACAGAGAGCTTAACTTCTACGAGCACATTTACAACTCTGATGACCCCAATTTGACCTCTGATATTCAAACTTTGAAGCAACTGATACCAAGGTTCTTTGGGCAAGAGGAGATTTGCGATCGCTATGGCGATGTCTGTGAGTGCTCTTGTAACTGTTAAGTATTACGTCATTTTTGTAGTATCAGGAGGTTGACAGAAGTAGGCCATACAGCCAGGTTAATGGGTCCCAAAGTCTCCATATCATGTGTTTGGACCTATGTTAGCAGGCCACCCTCTATAATACAGCCAGGTTAATGGGCCTCAAAGTCTCCATAGCATGTGTTTGGACCTGTGTTAGCAGGCCACCCTCTATAATACAGCCAGGTTAATGGGCACCAAAGTCTCCATAGCATGTGTTTGGACCTGTGTTAGCAGGCCACCCTCTATAATACAGCCAGGTTAATGGGCACCAAAGTCTCCATAGCATGTGTTTGGACCTGTGTTAGCAGGCCACCCTCTATAATACAGCCAGGTTAATGGGCACCAAAGTCTCCATAGCATGTGTTTGGACCTGTGTTAGCAGGCCACCCTCTATAATACAGCCAGGTTAATGGGCACCAAAGTCTCCATAGCATGTGTTTGGACCTGTGTTAGCAGGCCACCCTCTATAATACAGCCAGGTTAATGGGCACCAAAGTCTCCATAGCATGTGTTTGGACCTGTGTTAGCAGGCCACCCTCTATAATACAGCCAGGTTAATGGGCACCAAAGTCTCCATAGCATGTGTTTGGACCTGTGTTAGCAGGCCACCCTCTATAATACAGCCAGGTTAATGGGCACCAAAGTCTCCATAGCATGTGTTTGGACCTGTGTTAGCAGGCCACCCTCTATAATACAGCCAGGTTAATGGGCCTCAAAGTCTCCATACCATGTGTTTGGACCTGTGTTAGCAGGCCACCCTCTATAATACAGCCAGGTTAATGGGCACCAAAGTCTCCATAGCATGTGTTTGGACCTGTGTTAGCAGGCCACCCTCTATAATACAGCCAGGTTAATGGGCACCAAAGTCTCCATAGCATGTGTTTGGACCTGTGTTAGCAGGCCACCCTCTATAATACAGCCAGGTTAATGGGCACCAAAGTCTCCATAGCATGTGTTTGGACCTGTGTTAGCAGGCCACCCTCTATAATACAGCCAGGTTAATGGGCACCAAAGTCTCCATAGCATGTGTTTGGACCTGTGTTAGCAGGCCACCCTCTATAATACAGCCAGGTTAATGGGCACCAAAGTCTCCATAGCATGTGTTTGGACCTGTGTTAGCAGGCCACCCTCTATAATACAGCCAGGTTAATGGGCACCAAAGTCTCCATAGCATGTGTTTGGACCTGTGTTAGCAGGCCACCCTCTATAATACAGCCAGGTTAATGGGCACCAAAGTCTCCATAGCATGTGTTTGGACCTGTGTTAGCAGGCCACCCTCTATAATACAGCCAGGTTAATGGGCCTCAAAGTCTCCATACCATGTGTTTGGACCTGTGTTAGCAGGCCACCCTCTATAATACAGCCAGGTTAATGGGCACCAAAGTCTCCATACCATGTGTTTGGACCTGTGTTAGCAGGCCACCCTCTATAATACAGCCAGGTTAATGGCCCCCAAAGTCTCCATAGCATGTGTTTGGACCTGTGTTAGCAGGCCACCCTCTATAATACAGCCAGGTTAATGGGCACCAAAGTCTCCATACCATGTGTTTGGACCTGTGTTAGCAGGCCACCCTCTATAATACAGCCAGGTTAATGGCCCCCAAAGTCTCCATAGCATGTGTTTGGACCTGTGTTAGCAGGCCACCCTCTATAATACAGCAACTGTTGGTTAACTGCTACATTGTATGTACATGTATGTAGCCACTGCATTCAATTTATAAAGATCACTGCTGCTGAATTAATGCATTATTTACAAAGGTCATACACGTAGCTTCATCGGTGTGTCTCATACATTTATTATTATTTATAGCCCATGGTATTTTGTCAAACACAGCCATGCTTACATGCATCTCCCCTGTATCTCTGCAGCTCCCTACATTATGCTGGAGGACATTGCCAGCCGGTTCAGCAAACCTTGCATCATGGACATTAAGGTACTACACACATTAGGGTACTGCACACATTAGGGTACTGCACACATTAAGGTTCTGCACACATTAGGGTACTGCACACATTAAGGTACTGCACACATTAGGGTACTGCACACATTAAGGTACTGCACACATTAGGGTACTGCACACATTAGGGTACTGCACACATTAGGGTACTACACACATTAGGGTACTACACACATTAAGGTACTGCACACATTAGGGTACTGCACACATTAGGGTACTACACACATTAGGGTACTGCACACATTAAGGTACTGCACACATTAAGGTACTGCACACATTAAGGTACATTCTGCACACATGTTGCACTCCCATGTGGTTATGGTACATAGCTTTAATTCCCCACCTGATAGCCATCAGTGCAGTCATGCGTCAATTCATTATTAAGCTCTCAAAGCTCTCGTTATTTTGTCTACAAGGTTTATGTATCAGTTGAATAGGTGGAGGATGTACAATCTGTATACTCACAGGAAGATAATTAGCACAGTCTATATAGTGACAGGAAGATTTGTATGCTTTCTAATTCCAGAAGCCAGTGCTATTCGTAGATTAGAGAGTGCTTGTGCGGATCTGGATGATCTCTAATACATGTACTGAAACATTTTTGTTGAATTCGCCACCAATGCAATCAGCATGCCGGTTTAGTTACTCCTTACACACACACACACACACACACACACACACACACACACACACTCACACCTATCCTCCTTACATACGCCCACACACACACAGGTTGGTAAGAGGGTGTACGATGACTTTGCTGAGCAGACGAAAATCGACAGAGAAGTGAAGAAATTTCCACAACAACAAATCATTGGATTCAGAATTATCGGAATGAGAGTAAGTTAATTATAATACACCCGATAATTACCAGTGCCTGTTGCATGGGTAGGGTTCAGGGTTCAGGGTTCAGCGGAGTAGAGCACCTTCAGACAGTCGTACATGTAACTTAAAGTATGATTTCAATATTTCCAAATGCTTAGCATACGATCACAATAATTATAGCCGGCCTAAGTTCTTGGTAACGTGGCTGTATTGGTGCACTGGTTTGGACTCAAGCTTAACTGGGACCCCGGTTACTGGCTAGGACTCTAGCTTGCACTTAGTTTCATGAGACTCCATCTGCGTACTGGTTGGAAGATCGGGACGTGCGCCCAGTGTGCATAATTATATGCATAATTATATGCCCCATATTCACATGATGCCGCCATTGTGCAGGTGCTCAGAGGAGATGACTACGTGTACTTCAACAAAGAATTCGGGCGGAGTAGGACAGTGGATACAACGCTACCTTGTAAGTCACATGACTATAACCACTGTATATAGATCATATAAACATGTACATGTGTATTACTACAACGTTGGTTTTGCAAATAAAACCCATAGAAAATTTAATTCGATCTTTTAATTATGTTTGATGCTCACAAAATTGGAGAAATACGGTACTACCGTATACAATGCTACACTGTACTGAATGTACGCCAACATGTATGTTGTTATTAGAACTGAAAATTGTTTTATGTAGCTGTTGGGGAGTTCTTTTTCGATGGTGCTGGTATCCGTGACGATGTGATCCATGCTCTGATTGGTCGACTGCAGCAGTATCGGGAGTGGGTGGAGTCTCAGAAGAGCTTTAAAATGTTTGCCACGTCTATACTGATTGTGTATGAAGGTAAGGCAAAGTACAATGTATATGAATTATTGTGTATGTTTAATAATTATAATTATACTGTGTTTCTGAAGTTGGGAGCTTGTCTATTAATTGTGGTGTCCCTATAAGCAGGCCACCCTCTATAATACAGCCAGGTTAATGGGCTCCAAAGTCTCCATAGCATGTGTTTGGACCTGTGTTAGCAGGCCACCCTCTATAATACAGCCAGGTTAATGGGCCCCAAAGTCTCTCCATAGCATGTGTTTGGACCTGTGTTAGCAGGCCACCCTCTATAATACAGCCAGGTTAATGGGCCCCAAAGTCTCCATAGCATGTGTTTGGACCTGTGTTAGCAGGCCACCCTCTACAATACAGCCAGGTTAATGGTCCCCAAAGTCTCTCCATAGCATGTGTTTGGACCTGTGTTAGCAGGCCACCCTCTATAATACAGCCAGGTTAATGGGCCCCAAAGTCTCCATAGCATGTGTTTGGACCTGTGTTAGCAGGCCACCCTCTATAATACAGCCAGGTTAATGGGCCCCAAAGTCTCCATAGCATGTGTTTGGACCTGTGTTAGCAGGCCACCCTCTATAATACAGCCAGGTTAATGGGCCCCAAAATCTCTCCATAGCATGTGTTTGGACCTGTGTTAGCAGGCCACCCTCTATAATACAGCCAGGTTAATGGGCCCCAAGGTCTCCATAGCATGTGTTTGGACCTGTGTTAGCAGGCCACCCTCTATAATACAGCCAGATTAATGGGCCCCAAAGTCTCCATAGCATGTGTTTGGACCTGTGTTAGCAGGCCACCCTCTATAATACAGCCAGGTTAATGGGCCCCAAAATCTCTCCATAGCATGTGTTTGGACCTGTGTTAGCAGGCCACCCTCTATAATACAGCCAGGTTAATGGGCCCCAAGGTCTCCATAGCATGTGTTTGGACCTGTGTTAGCAGGCCACCCTCTATAATACAGCCAGGTTAATGGGCCCCAAAATCTCTCCATAGCATGTGTTTGGACCTGTGTTAGCAGGCCACCCTCTATAATACAGCCAGGTTAATGGGCCCCAAGGTCTCCATAGCATGTGTTTGGACCTGTGTTAGCAGGCCACCCTCTATAATACAGCCAGGTTAATGGGCCCCAAAATCTCTCCATAGTATGTGTTTGGACCTGTGTTAGCAGGCCACCCTGTATAATACAGCCAGGTTAATGGGCCCCAAGGTCTCCATAGCATGTGTTTGGACCTGTGTTAGCAGGCCACCCTCTATAATACAGCCAGGTTAATGGGCCTCAAAATCTCTCCATAGTATGTGTTTAGGAGGTCCGACACGTGTGCCTCAATTAGGCTGGTGTTTGGTCTCGTGCAATAATAACTTTACTGTTAAATTTTGTACCTAATATAGAGGTAGTCGAATTTGCAAAATAATGCTTTGTTCTCGAGTTATGCCTAGTTTTGCTTACTTGGAGTGCCATTGCAGACTTTTCAGAAGAGCACGTAGCCAAACTTGTTTACCGAGTGTTGCTACTCTACTTAATAGTTAGCTCTGCACTAGAACGCTAGCTATTGGTAGCTGCAAGAGTGAGAAGAGAGCTACAAGGCTCTGCTGATGCAGCCATTAATTTTAGACTTGAGCTTTTGGCATCGATCGTTTTTAACAACAGTCATGGTCGATCATTACCACCCACTCTTTGAGTTTGCATGCAGCAAAATTGCAAAAATGTTCACCATGATATAATGTGTGTATTAAAGCTATTAGTAGCTTTATGTTATGTAGCTTTGGCATCTCCACCGAGGCATCAGCACCCGCGGTGATAGACAGATTTCACTTTCACCATAGACTGTTATGTCTACAATTTAAATGCAATTCTGTACAAAACGTAAACAATTTATTGTGAGCCTCTTTTGTTTTCAAATTCACAATCAATAATAATAATTGTATATCTTTCTCTTGCTCAGGAGACATGTCCAGGTCATGTGACTCTGTACACGATCTACTCGACGTTCGATTGGTCGATTTCGCTCACGTCTACAACCGTGACTCGTCAGAAGATGGGCCGGACGAAAATTTCTTGTTTGGACTTAAGAGTTTTATTTCTCATCTTCATCAGTTGAAGTAGCTATACCTATTGTATAGGAGTGTTTTAGATTTGTACCCTGTACCTTGTACCCTGACCTCACTTGAAATGTCCACCCACGCATTCTGTCAGAGTTTAGTGATTTAGTTTTGTTTCAATGTTAATTCAATTCAAATAATTTCTCAAGATGGAATGAAATTGTCTATTATAATTATAATAATTATTATTCAATAAGTACGTATACCAGTACGTAAAATTATTCAGTACATAAAATTAATAAACAATTAATGATGAGATAATAATTATAACATTAAGTCACATAATTATATACAAAACAAATAAATTAATTTATATAATCATTACGTGTGCTACACATTGGTCATGCTGCCCATGCTCATGCTAATTGGGCGTCTTTTGGGTGCATTAAAGTTCATTTGGCAGTCACGTGATACGGCCCGTGTCATGTGATTGGCTCCGACAGATACATTGTGAGATGACATCGTGGTCATGTGGTTGCCATGGGATGCAGTGCGTGATATCTGCGTGTGATGTGAGGGTGGTGGGTGCGGCTCCGCCATCGGGTCAAAGTCCAGATTATCAGCTGACATGGAGATCACCTGCGCGCAAAAAAGTTATAATTATAATGATACCACATAGCGCGTTACTGTTTGAAAAAATGTTGTTTTATAATTATTTTTATAATAATTATTATTAATTTTGAGCTCTAAATAATTATTAATTTTATTCGTACATTGTACATAGCTCAGAATGGTGACGTAGAACATGGTGTATTACGCATTAAATAAGAATAATAATTTCACAGCTTTAATTTATGGATCAATTAACATTCTGATACGAAAATAATAAACCTATATATAATTATAACCACAATTATTTTTGTACCTGTTTCCTACGTTGTATGTAGGAAGAGAAATGATCGTACTGAGGGGCGTGGCCTTGTGAGAGGGCATGGCCAGATGAGTGGGGGTGGTCTGGAGGGTAGATTCCTCTCGGCAAACTAGTACCTCTATGACGATAGGTGGGCGTGACAGGGGGTGGGTATCCTGTGGGGCATTGTGGAATGATTATTGGTAAATTTATAATTAAACAACTTAATTTGATACTCACCTCTGGGACTTGACAATCCTGTTTGACTGGTTAGGTAACTGGACTGACTGGTAGACCGTACTCTGGGAGGCAGTTGAGTGGAGTGGTTGGGAAGGTGGGCGGGGACTGTGCTACGACGAGGCAAATTCCGTGGTCGATGGCGACTACTAGAAAATACCGACCCTGCTCTGAAGCGACCACCGGCTGTAGTTGGGTGTGGCTCCGGGTTACCAAGCCCCTCCTCTTGATATGTAGCTAGCTGCGACTGAGTTCGGTAGTCATGCTGAACAGGTTCCAAACCCGTTTGACCAGTTTTCGTGTCCAAAGTGACAGGGACTGCGTTGGAGAGGATGGACGGCATAGAGTGTGTGAGAGAGTGGTAGCCGGCACTCGTTTCCGAGACTGAGGAGCCGGGAGTACCTGTGTGTGGGTGGGTGTGTGTTGTGTGAGGGTGTGATGATATGAGAGCTTTCAAATGACTACCATAACGACTAGCCCAGAAAAATAATAAACCAAGGTTGTACATTACAATCATCCTACCTGGTGCTTGGTAGCTGGAATGAGGAACCTCCCCACTGGTTCTAATATGTGTCCTGTGTGTGTGTGTGTGTGTGAGGTGTGATGTGTGGTAAACTATACTATACTAGCTGAACATAATACACTGAACATCATACATACGTTTTATACAACACCACATGTACATAACTATATTATTATATCCTTCTCCATTACATACCCTTGTGAATAGTTGGAGTCACTCGAGTATCGTAGCCTCTTCCCTGGGGACACGTTGCCATTGGGTACGACGCCCACAGGTGCCTGTATCGTCATGGAAACACCGTCCTTGCAGCTCTTGAGCAGTTGCTTGAGAATCGATGGTTTCATATTTAATGTCTGCTTACCCATCACCTGTGTGAAAGAAGTAATATCACAACTTGCATGTACTGTGCCAGGAGTGTATAATTATTGCAATTTCAGAGAAAATTAAAAAGAAGCCTTTAAATACATGCATGCTTTTTTCATGGCTCATGCTAGACTGTCTCTGTATCTGTATATGTATATACAGGCTTGCAGCCTTTGTTTTTTGTGTGCAATAAGGTTTGGGAAAAGAACATAATGATCAATTTTTCACAAATAAGATAGCTATACTGAAACAGTTACAGTGTTGACAGTGACACGTACGTACATGTAAAAAATAGAATGCCTTTGACAAACATGCAAATGTCTGTTTTAACGCATGTGTACACAAGCCGCTGCTATACATCATTACCAGGTACCAGTTAGCCTATCTTGATAACTATAGGGATGGTATAATTAATGTAGATTACGGACTATTACTCCAGAGGGACTTTCCCCACACACCACACACCACACACTACACACACACTGACGTACCTGCACAATCTCATCGCCCGGTTTGATGGTGCCGGCCGCCTGTGCCTCACGGTCCACTGCACTCACAAACACTCTCATCTCGTAGCTGAAACCAAACGACTTCTTACCAGGAATACGAACCTCCTGGAGGGGGGGATTATTATAAATAATATTCTCTCTTTTGTTGTTAGTAAGAGCTAGACTATCCGTGCCTCAAACACTGTAACAGACTTGCAAACAAGGCCAACCACTCATGAACCTATCAGTACAACAATGGCTACCCCCGAAGAAAGAAGGCCAACTGCAATAATAAAGGACAGGTCTAAAAAATGAACAGTTTGTATACAAAACAACCCTCAACAAAGACCACAACCCACCCACACGCACTCCCCACACACACCTGGGGCAATGGTTTCTGTAGTGTAGCAGTCCGTCTGATCATCACGTCCACCGACACTTGATCACATGACCTGATAATCTCAAGAGCCTCTTTCTTTGTAACACTGCGCAAGTCATAGCTCCCAATGAACTGCAGACGATCACCAGCTCTGTGAGGGTGTGAGGGTGTGATAATAATTATGGGTACCATTGGATTCGTCTCATTGAGAGCTTTCAAATGACTACCGTAACGATAACTGTATACGTATACAACTTTTGTACTTATAAATAAATAAAAATTATGAAAACATTTTTTCTTACAATAGAACTTTGTGAGCTGGCATGTTCTCTATCACTTCGGACACAACGATCGACTGGTCACCATGGTAACAGTCTGAGCCTCCGTCCACAGAGAAACCCCAAGGTTGTCCGGGGGTTATTCGTGTCAGCTTAACCCTCAGTCCACCCAATTCCTGATCAAGTAAAAATGGTGAAATAATAAATAATAATCAGAATAAAATTGCTTACTGTTTTTGCTCGACTTCCTTCGGAAATGGTGCTGTAACCGTGGTTACTATGTTTCCGCTGCACCACCGCTCCATTTTCATTGGTTAGTTGCGAGATGGTGGACTGCAGTTGTAGGGTTTCATCCAACAGCTCAGAGCGTTCGTTTTGCACCGAAGTGAGCTCATTTTGTAGCCGAGAATAATCATCGATCAACTGTGTGGGCGTTGATATAATGACAAAGTGCAATTAGTAACAACCTTTACACTGACCTTTGACCTTTCATCGACGGCAATGGCTCTCATTACCATGGCTTCTTCATTGCTACGCTGGAGAATGTTTACGTCCTTTTCCATATTTTTGATCTGATGAGTCAGCTCTCTGCGTTCGATATCCGCCTCCTTCAGTTTGCCCGCAAGTTTCTCTAGAGTAACTCTGAGCTCATGTGATCTACGGAGGAGGGTACAAAGGTCAATCAAATGATTTGTTTAGATTAGCGATCATTATCTCACCAAGTTTTCTGTTTTCATGACATACGTACACGTACATAATATAAGTATGGCCTTAGTGATTGTGGAAGCTGTTTTTTAATAGTCGATAATTTGAGTGATAAACGTTCGATTACTTCAATTATAAAACATGCCAGCAGTTGTATAGTAATCAGTACATGTAGCTTTAATTAGTGATGTGTTTACTTCTTTCAGGCTCAAATTTTTGTTTTCATGAACAAAGCTCGGGCCTTAGTGATTTCTCCAAATAGTTGCTATTTCAGAAGCTATAGCTACGTTTAAAATTGGATTACTTAATTAAGAGTTACAAAATTAATAAATGGCTTCGAACACTTACAGTAAGAATTGTTTACCAGTCTCAAATATTTGACTTACTCTTTTAATAAGACGTCCTTCTCTTCGATAGCCAACACTCTCTCTCTCTTTGCTGCCTCTGTTATCTGCCGGTAGTCATCCAACTCCATTGCCAGCTGATCACGATCCTCGACCACCTTCACTATGGCTTCCTTGAGCTCTGGGAAAGTGACAACACGACCCTCGTCCTGTTGTGTGTGTGTGTGTGTGTATGTGAGGGGTGAAGGAGCCAGTCTCTTATCTACCGTATTACTAGAATGTTTTGCGAACATCAAATATTATAATAATACGAACTTTGATCAATTCGTAAAAATAAAATCGCAAAACCTAAATTACGATCTTCGCCAGAATGCAATAGTTAGATTGCAAAGGGTCTTGAAAATTTTCTGCTGATTGGCTCATTTGCAAAGGTTTTTCATCATCAAAATATTCTAGTAATACGGTATTAAGCGCCACTTCACTATTAAATTTGAGACCAACGTTATGAGGTACATAGTTACATAGAAATCTCATACCATAATTATATGTACTACTCACCACTTTTTTGGAATCAGTTTTCTTGGTGGAATGAGTATCTGGAATGGGGCTTGGGCTGGTATGGGAGTTGGAGCGTGAGCGCATGGTCAGTGAAGCAGATCGATAGTGAGTGGTGAGGACTCTCGGAGGCTCCTTGGGCATCAGAAGCTGTGGGCGTGTGTGAGGGGGTGTGCGTGTGTGCGTGTGTGTGTGTGTGGGTCGTGATGCTTGCAGTGGGCGTAAATGTGGGTCCCCTTCATTACACACGCATGACATGAATACTGTCATGCATGCAGAATCAGCTCTGTAACTAGTAACAAGCTAGAGTTCTGATTGTTTAAAATCAACAATTTCTGATAGCTTAATTAGAAGGAGTCCGTTCAGATGGTATGCTCAAATCTCAAATTTGTAAAAGGCCATAATTTCCTGTTTTCAGCCTAAAAAGTAAACTTTTCTTTAACGTGACGTACGTACATCATCTGAAAGTCTACTTTTCAGAAAATCATAAAATTGGACCCCCGAAACTAGAAAGGTTATGGGATACTCTATTTAACGCTATTGTACATGTACGTGTTTTATAAACAACACAAGTGTTCACCTCCATATTTGCATGCATCAGTCGGGAATACACAAACACCGGCTACCACACGGCATGAATATATCACAATTGTTTATACAGACGGTGAAATAAGAACTCCTAACTTATAATCAACAGTAGCCTGAATAAAATTTTAGGCTACTGAACTTTGCGATGGAGGGTTGATCAACAGTGGCTGTATTATAGAGGGTGGCCTGCTACTAACACAGGTCCAAACACATGCTATATATGGAGAGACTTGGGGGCCCATTAACCTGGCTGTATTATAGAGGGTGGCCTGCTAACACAGATCCAAACACATGCTATGGAGACTTTGGGGCCCATTAACCTGGCTGTATTATAGAGGGTGGCCTGCTAAAACAGGTCCAAACACATGCTATGGAGATACTTTAGGTTTAACCTGGCTGTATTATAGAGGGTGGCCTGCTAACACAGGTCCAAACACATGCTATGGAGAGACTTTGGGGCCCATTAACCTGGCTGTATTATAGAGGGTGGCCTGCTTATAGGGACACCACAATAGACAGCTGGCTCCATTGTATAATGACTGTACATGTACCTACAGCTAAATACAGTATATCAATTACTGTATGCGTGGGAACATCCCAGCTAGAGTAGGAATAAAGCCTTAACTTCCAGACTCTAAAGCCTGGCTGCATGCCCTCAAGCATAATCATGTCTCCTATAAAAGGCCAGGGTGGAGTACCCCCCCTCACTGTGACCATTGTCAGCCCTGGCATATACAGTAGCAGCCCCCGTCCCTACACTGTCTGGTACACTGGCTGGTTAAGGATGAGAACATCACGGTCACTATGGCTAATGTCTCCATGTTTGCAGCTACTACAAGACAACGCACATTAGATACATCTCTACCTCCACACAACGGTAATTATTGGCTATTGTTAAAATTTCTATAGCTCAGAATTTGAATGCAATACACATCATTTGAATGCTCTCAATGAGACGAATCTAATCGTACCCATATCATCACACCCTCACACAACATACACCCTCACACATCCTCACCTGGTACAGTGCAGACAGCCCCTTCTCACACGATCGAACTCTCTCCTTGAGGTACTCGTTCTCAGCGTACAGTTTGGAGGTCTTGTCTCCATGGTTACTATACGCAGGCAATTCCCCATTAGGTAGAGATGGTGGTGGAAGTAATGACTCCATAACCTGTGTGTGTGTGTGTGTGTGTGTGTGTGTGTGTGCGTGCGTGTGTGTGTGTGTGTGTGTGTGCGTGCGTGCGTGCGTGCGTGCGTGCGTGCGTGCGTGCGTGTGTGCGTGCGTGTGTGTGTGTGTGTGCGTGTGCGTGTGCGTGTGCGTGTGCGTGTGCGTGTGCGTGTGCGTGTGCGTGTGTGTGTGCATGTGTGCAAATAAAGGTGATGTGGTCTACTACTCACACAAAAGGGCAGGAAGTCCTATACAGACACGCACAAGTACCTCTGCTCTAGAACCTACATGTACAAGTGTCATGCACTAGCTCTTCTATACAATACAACAAAATGTTAATTGCAATTGAGCTCTTGCTATAAACACAACTGAACATCAGTAGAAACACTGCAAACCATTGAAGTCTGGTAATGAGAATTCCACACTGAAGAGGTCAATGAAAAGGTTATTAGTATATTGGCAGCAGTTAACTTCCACAAGTGGCTTTAAATTACAAGATATTCCGTTCCTTTGATGTGGTAAAATATACGAGCTACTTCCTTTGATGTGGTCAAGGGCTACAAGGTCTGTAACGGCCAGGCTGCACAAAAGCCTCTCATAACAGTGCATTAAATTTGGAGCCAGTCTGCCAAAACTTGAAGTGTCAAATTCCAACAGTGCCTATAGTCAACCAATGCCGGAGCAGGGTAAACAAGCTGTACATACACGCAGCTGTGGCTACAGGGGAAAACCCCTTCAATTAAATCATCCCCTCAGGTGAACATCTATACAAGCAATTCATAGTCGGCGCAATTTCCAAGCAATTCTCACAGATAATCAGTCAGAGTTATCGTAGCTTTGCAGTTGTCGAATGATAAACTGTGTACACATCGATCACCTGGCAACTACATAAAGTGTAACAACTATTTGGAACGAACTTGAGCTGCTATTAAAAACAAGCTCCACGTGAGCCTACAGGGGACAATCCCTTCAATTAGACTATCTCCTCAGGTGATACTGCAACCTAAAAGCAATTTCCAAGCAATTCACATCTAATCAGTCAGCGTTTTCGTAGCTTTGCAGTTGTCGAATGATAAACTGTGTACACATCACCTGGCAACTAAAGTGCAAATATTTGGAACGAACTTGAGCTGCTATTAACGAGCGTCTTGTATCTCAACTCTCTGCCCACATGCGAACAAAACCTGGTGTCCAAGTATAATCACAGACGACCAATGAAAAGACGATATGCCACGAGATGGAAACATGACTACAAGTAAACAGCATTATCTATTACCCAAAAACACGAGCTATTGAATTTTAATCGGGAAAGATGAAATTTCAAACTTATTTTAGCTTTGTCTAGTAGAGGTATTGAAGTTCCTAGCACCTTTGAATAATGGTGGCTTTGAAGTTTCAGATCTAACAGTTTTTGTGCTTGTGCTAGTTAAAAGTACACACACACACACACACACGTCACACACACACACACACGTCACACACACACACACACGTCACACACACACACACACGTCACACGCACACACACACACACACACGTCATACGCACACACACACACACGTCACACACACATACACACCACACACGCACACACACAATTAGCTAATAACACATTAACAGGTTTCACTGGCTATATTCACTGCGCATCAGATGAGATCATTAAACACCCCCTAACAGCAGGTAAACCACAAAAACCACCTCTTTAATTGTGAAACCAAAGCTTCCTATTTTAACAGTGCTTCTCCAGCAACTAACACTAGTTATCTGCTAGCGTGGGTTGCTTAGAAACGCTTAACCTCGACTTGAAAATCATTCCTCGCACCATTAAGGTAAACGTGTAATCAACACTTAGATAGCACAATTTAATCGCTTTGCACGGTCCATTAGCTAGGTAAACTAGGTACAGTGCATATCAAGAAGGTTGTATATCATTCACAGTTGAACGTTGAAAGTCACCACTGACCCGCAAAGCTGAGTCTAGATCTAAGTGGCCTTGTCAGTGCCTGTCACAGCTTTGTGGTTTAGTGGCTTACTGTCATTGTGAGTGCTTATCTAAAACTTTGAAGGATATGATATTCAACCTACTTCAAAAGAACTGTTAGTATGCCCAATATGGTCATTGCTCTCTTGAGAGGTTTGTCTGCATCAGAGTGCTATATAGTGTACATAACTAACTACACCAGCTGTACTAAAACAACTCCTCACCTCTTGATGTCTTGTTGTTATAAGAGTTAGGCGTCAGCTTGATATACGTCAGCGTATAGAGGGGCTGCAGTCAAGGAGAATATCAAATAAACGAGAGATAAAATTAATTGTACACTGCACACATAATAAATTATACACACTAGGACTCTCCTGTACACACAGTGCACAATAAAAGAATATATAACTTGTTAACGATTTCAACTATAGTACTGTCATTGTACTAAGTTGTAAATGGCTGCAAGTTGTAAATGGCTGATACGTAGAAAGCTCATACGATTGTCTGAAATGGTCGTAATGTGGTTAGGGGACTAGCAACCATTAGTGGTGGTAATGAACATTCTCCATTGTAACTATAGGTCACATACTAACTGCATACAGTGCATGAGAAAACGGCTCGTAATTAATAGTAACCATTATAACCACTACCACATAATTTACCATAAGTACCACAAAGATGACACCCCTCTGCAGTGTCTCCACCACACACACAAACACACACACACACACACACACGTACACACACACACACACACACACACACACACACACACACACACACACACACACACACACACACACACACACACACACACACACACACACACACACACAGCTACATGCATAGCTAGCTAGCACGAGTGTATTCACTGCGTGCAATTAATGCGAATCATATCTGGTTACAAAACATGCACCAGGAGCTACTTGTACCTCACTAGCATAAAGCATTGAACAAAGTTTATGATGCACTTTCTGACAGAGCACTCACTAGGCACATGCAAACGCATTACTTTTGTGAGGTAGATTACATTTTATCTTTGCAAGCTTGCTTACACAACTCACATTATAGCTGGCCCGTTGGTCTCTCAAGAGTTCAGCCGTTCCTTTGAATGATATCAAACCTCAGCTCTGCGCTTTTATATAGAGTGTGGTTGTTGCAATCGACACGGAGCTCGAGGGCCTGTCACTTCAGGAATCTCTTGGCTTGTAGCACCTCTTGATCTTGTAATGTAAATCACTTCCTTTGAAATGGGATAGATCGTCTATGTAATAAGCCCTTTTCTGTTTTATCAACCGGGAAAGATCGTCAATGTAATAAGTACTTTTCTGTTTTCAACCGCTAGCCCCTCTAGGGGAGGTAAAACTTCGCGGGGTAGCAGAGGCATTTCTCTACATCCTGCTGGGACCTTCTATGCGAGCTAAATTGCTATTTGCTAGCACAAACACACAGAAGCTAGAACAACCAGCAGAGTAACAATAAAGCACTATCTCAGCTCCAAGATGGCTCAAACACAGCAGATAGGTGAATCAATTATGAGAACTGTGTGTGCATACATCATTAATTTCTGCTGCAGAGTCAGCTTCAGCAGATTAGAGCATTTGCTGTCTGTAGCAGGTTTAATACTAGCATTGTGCAGTCAAACACAATGGACACTGCAATAATAGTTTGTATGTATAATGCAGGAGCTCCACCTAATTACCATGAGGTTGAAGAGAAGCGAGATCAAGCCATGGTTCAACAACCACCCCAAAAACCGACTCAACAGCCACCCCCCATTGGGCAGGTCTACTATCCTGCACAGCAGTCGCAGGTGGTCCCCGGCACTGTTTATCAAACGCCCTACCAAATCCCTCAAATGCATCAGCAGGTGAACAGTGCATGTAATCAACAAGAGACGAGCTTGTATATACTAACTTTTGATTTCAATAACATATAATTATAGTGTATTTCCCGCACTGTGTTGTTTTTGCAGTTTTATACATGACACACCCCATACATACACACATAGAACATAATTTCACTGAAGTGCGGTGAGCACACTAAAATGGTCGCATATATTTTCAGTCTGTATGTGTATATATATACATGCGCCATGTGCAGGTTGAGGCTGCAGTGGGCAAGCCCCCTTACCCCGGACCCAATGATTTTCTCATTTTGAGCCTGGTTACCATGATCATGTGTGGATTACTCAACATTACCTCTCTCATGATTGGCATTCCAGGACTTGTGTTTGCAGGCTTGGTAAGTGCATGCATTGATCAATACTATAATACTGAATGATAGTTTATTTGCTAGGGAAACAGATACTCAACATTGTTATTGCCTGATGTTATCATTGCATGTATATGTAATCATGTTATCGTGTCTAATGCATGAGACGTGCCTACTGTTGATTGAACTATTTTGTACTTGTGGACTTTGAGCCAACTTTTTATGGGAAGCTATATAGGAAGCTAACTTTAGTTACTCCCAAAAGCAAAACAGAATTCATATTTTGTGTCCTCCCAATATAGAGCAACCACAATCGTACAGCCAACCAGAACTATCACAATGCCAAGAGGTACTCCAACTATGCCCTGGGGCTGGTCATAGCCAACATCATCTACACCCTCGTGTTGGGTATCATTCTGACTGGAGTTGCCGTGGGGTTAAGCAGAATTAGTCTCTACGGTTATTATGGCTACTACGGCTGACAGTATGAAAACAGACCATTTATATAATGAACGTTATACGTGAATGCTAACAAACTAGCTTAGCCTATATAATATATAGCTGTATCAATCGTAATCCCATGTAATGTTAGTTGTGTGCTTGCATGTGTGTATGGTTTTTTCATTTAATGCTGCAAGTTTTGTGCCATGGCAATGTATAACCGTGTATATACGATAGCAACCTTTAATGTACTCGTGCATGATAGTGATTATCGTGGAAAACTTGGTGAATGAGCCATTTAAACAGACTTCCATGGCGGCGTCTCAGGCCGGCGTGGCTACCATACACATCAATGACGTACTTGTATCCATCGGAACCTAATTTGGCAATCTTCGGTAAACTCGGCCAAAAATCTCAGTTCTAAAAATTATAAGAGTGCGGACTGATGCATGACGCAATAAAACTGATTTGCTGCAATTTGTTGTTGTGTGGGCGACTGACGATATAGCTTTGATGCCAGTTCTGCAAACTAAATAGGCTAATAGAGTTGGCACCATGCATGCACATGCAGTACATACGTGGCTTCACCAAATACTTACAAGGATCCCTATATACAAGTGCTACCATATGATGCAACTGGTCTCCCCATAGACATTCATTCTTAGACAAGTGTACATGTCTACACAATAATACACAAACCATATCAATTTACCACTGAGCTATATAGGTTTACAGTATTACACACACAGTAAGAGTTCTGGTTTACGTAGGCATTGATTGGCAACTATGTACTGTACTATGTAATCTCATATTCATGTGTTTGTGTCCAGCTCAGCGTCCGTAATAGCTACAACTGTAGCTGTAACCGTATCCTGCAAGTGTGCATGCATAGACCAAACGTTAGTGCATGGAAGACATTATGAATAAAAACTTCTTACTGCAATATGGCAGCACGCTTCCAGCTATCCCAATCCCAACGAGGACAATGTCTGCTACGAGAGCAAACAGTATGGCACTGACAACCAGGTAGACAGCAAACACTCCCAGTCTGCGGCCCTGCTTGATATTGCCTGCAGTAGTCGCCGCCTTGCTCTGCAAGTTAAAAGTTAAAAGCTTGCACACAAATTAAGAGGTAATATAAACATGTACACAAGATGAAATCTTTTCAACACACTAACCTTCACAGACAGTACGACTGCTGGGATTGAGCAGCAGAGACTCCCAATGAAGAAAATTCCAAAGACAACTGCTACGACAATCGTCAGAATAAAGTAGTCGTTTGGTTTGTAGTTGAAGTTTGGAGGATTCCAACCAGAACTCTGCATACGAAGGTTGTTACAAAAATTAAAGCCATTGTGTACAGGATGTTGTTTCACTAAATATTCATGTAACTGTGGGAGGATAATCGTGATGTTATTTTACTGAGTGTGAATGTACTTATAACGGAAATGCTGTGAACCTGTATCCTCTTGAGATTCAGGTGTTTAGACACTAATCTTATTCACACAGAACTGGGGAATATTTATTTGCAGTGCAATTTGCAATGTGAAGGAAATCAAAAGAAAGATTGCAGGCATGCAGATTTCAACAAATTGACACCATCATGCTAGCTGTATATAATATACAATACTTACCATGATAATTTGTGCAACACCTCCTTGCTGTGCAGAATAAGCAACCTGATTGCCATGATACTGGGGAGCCTGACCTTGCAACTGCAGAGGCTTAGGCTGATATTGTGGAGCATACACGGCTTGCTGTTGTGGGGCCACTTGGTTCACATACTGTATTGGGGCTGCTTGCATTATAGGAGGCTGAGGTTGGACCACTTGTTGCATGGTGGCAGGCTGTTGTTGAGTTGCAGGTAGCTGGTAGCTGGTTGCAAGTTGCTGTGGAGCTCCATACTGTTGCTGAACACTTGGAGGTGCTTGTACCACTGCACCGGGTTGATTAGTACTTGTAGACATGGTTAAAAGCTGCTCTCTGTCCATTTACTACACTTACTTTACCGTTATCCACAATAATAATTAATAATTGACGACGTTTTCTAGTGTAACAACTAATTTGCGGGGTCATTTTCTAGAAATTTTGCGGGTATACTAAGCACCAAACAATGATGCAGGGAAAGATCGTCAGTAGAACTAAGTGTTCGCAAATCAACAAACAAACAAACACCAATATCTGGTGATATATGTGAATTACATTGACTACTGCAGAGTTAGCCTCAGCAGATCATGCATTCTATCTGTAGCAGCATACTATAGTATATAGCATTGTGCAGTCAACCAATTGACTAATGATAAACTGTACTGCAACTATCGAACAAACTTTGTATGCAGGAGCTTCACCCAAACAACTATTGTGCAAACTAAGAGTTCTGGTATACGTAGGCATTGATTGGCAACTATATACGTGTACTGTAATTGGCTTAATAGTAAACAATGCAGTTTGGAATCTCATATTTATGTGTTTGTGTCCAGCTCAGCGCCCGTAATAGCGGCAACTGTAGCCGTAACTGTAGCTGTAACTGTATCCTGCAAGTGTGCATGCATAGACCAAACGTTAGTGCATGGAAGACATTATGAATAAAAAATTTCTTACTGCAATATGGCAGCACGCTTCCAGCTATCCCAATCCCAACGAGGACAATGTCTGCTATATGAGAGCAAACAGTATGGCACTGACAACCAGGTAGACAGCAAACACTCCCAGTCTGCGGCCTTGCTTGATATTGCCTGCAGTAGTCGCTGCCTAACCCTCTGCAAGCTAAAAGTTAAAAGCATATACACACAAGAGGTCATAACACGTACACTAGATGAAACCTTTTCAACACACTATACCTTCACAGACAGTACGACTGCTGGGATTGAGCAGCAGAGACTCCCAATGAAGAAAATTCCAAAGATAACTGCTACGGCAATCGTCAGAATAAAGTAGTCGTTTGGTTTGTAGTTAAAGTTTGGAGGATTCCGACCAAAACTCTGCATAAGAAGTTACAAAAATTAAAGCCATTGTGTACAGGATGTTGTTTCACTAAATATTCATGTAACTGTGGGAGAATTCACATGTGTCCTTGTGATGTTATTTTACTGAGTGTGAATGTATGGAAATGCTGTGAACCTGTATCTTCTTGAGATTCAGGTGTTTAGACACCAATCTTATTCACATGCACAGAACTGGGGAATGTTTATTTGCAGTACAATTTGCTATATGTGAAGGAAACTAAAAGAAAGGTTACAGGCATGCAGATTTCAACAAATTTACACCATCATGCATGCACTGATATATAATTATATATAATTATAATAATATAGACTATTAAAGGCAGGCTGTTGTTGAGTTGCAGGTAACTGGTAGTTGGTTGCAAGTTGCTGTGGAGCTCCATACTGTTGCTGAACACTTGGAGGTGCTTGTACCACTGCACGGGTTGATTAGTACTTGTAGATATGGTTAAAAGCTGCTCTCTGTTCATTTACTACACTTATCTCACCATTATCCCCACAATAATAATATTGGTTGCATCGCGCATCACATATACCCACAAAAACACAACTGCCCAGGCCGGTGTAAACAATGTAAAAGTACACAAGGAACTGGACAAAGTTGCATGCATCATAGATAGTAAAGGAAATTTCCTTTACTATCTATGCATGCATCATGATATACAAGCTATAATAAGAAAATCCATTGAAATTCATTAGCTTTATTCTAATTTATATCTCAGTATACAGGTTTCCTTTGCTTGGTTCTTGACAGTGTACTAGCTGAACAAGCTGAGCTCTGTGTGAAGATGGTTACCATAATTATGTTCAAGTGAACTTCATTAGGCTGTAGGAGTGCCCGATCATGTCAGGCATCGATCATTGCTGGCTGGGAGGATTGTGTGGGACACGATCACCACAGTATTAAATGCTCTTTGTGTACTATGCTGTAACTACAGCGCCAACTCTGACTGAACTCCATTATAAAGGTCCTCCAACGATTGCTGTAATTAAAAGACATGTCAGGCCCACAAGGCAGTTGGCTTTTCTTTTATTATGCACATGCATTTGATTCGTATACCGTAGAGCTGCTGTAAAATACAGAGACAAAAAATCAAACCGTACAGTAGATCCACTGCATACTACTCAACACTAGAATAGCTGTGCGCTTAAGCGCCACCATAATATTTTGGGGGTTGTAAAAAAACTACGCTCACTGCACTCTCAGCCCGGTTTGAGGTGGTAAAAAAGAAAAAAAAGTGTAACAGTTTCCTTTGATAGAGTGGTGCGGGGCCATTGTTTACCTGTTACACTTAGCTATACACGTATCTCAAGTACTTTTCTATCTCAAGTACTTTTTTGTCCAAGTAGACAATATATAATCTGCACCAGAGGAGGAGGTTGGACATCACTTGAACTTTCATTGATTATGACGCTTTTCGTTTTTGCTGACTCAGCAGTAGAACATGACTGGATCTAGCTTGTATAAATTAATACCAATGGCTATTCATTGTGTGCTGATAGGTTAGGTCCAGTAACCATCTGCATGCATCATACACAACCAGTTGTCAACAGATTCAGCGACAGAAACCGTGCAGAAGCATTGTCTCATGAATTAGTCGCCCTCTTTAGTCATAGACTCGACCTTTTAGAGGGCGGCTAAAATATGAGGCTAGCAGACCGCTTCTGCTGAGTCAGCATAAATGAAAAGACCTCTAATCTCACTAGCCTCGAGACCAGGCCGATTAAAATACCTGGATTCGAGCCTAGATCTGCACATGCCACGCCCAATGCAAGTGTGGGCAGGGCTATCTGATGTGCATGCTTACTGCAGAGAAAAGGTTATGACCTAGGGTAAAATTCAGAGCTCTACTATCTATGCCTCTGGGAAGCAGGAGCATCTTCTTAGTACAATCTACCTTGTTTTAGTTGTTCCATGTTGGTGCCACAGCAAGTTACAAGTTGCCATACTCAGAAGATATAAAAAACAGTTGACCTTTAAAAATGTTCAGCTGTTTATTTTGCCACCCCTGCAAACCTAAGCTATCTACGGCCGGCCCTGAAGGTGCTGACTATGATATTCAATAGAGGAGATAGGACATGCACATGTGTCATCAGTCAATTGCAATGTATTATACTAATTTTATCGCAAAATTTATGTATGAGTGGTAATAAACTACTACTTTATAGCTAGTGCACATCATTTTCCTATATAAATTACGTTACACAGGCGCATGTGATTTTGTATAATTATACAGTACTTCCTTTGAGTGCTCATGATTACATAATTTCTCCCACATAGAGAATGATGGAGACAAGAGTCAAGATAAAATTGACATTGATGTATTATTATCATGTGTCAGTACACGTATTAATTATGTGCTCAGTGTACATACCTTCACCGACATAGTCTCTGAAACATTAATAGTAATTTTAATGGCTTCATTAGGCCGAGCAATAATAAAATTAATGTTGGTTGACTCAAGATGGACAAAAAAAGAGCTGTTTTATATGCGCCAAACACTGCATCTCTTATTAATTATTGAGCTTAGAAAATGACAGAAGCAAGCATCCAAATCTTTGTACCATATCATCGAGAGGAGGAGCAACACCCTGTATAATTATGCGTTGTGTGTGCATACATCAGAAGGTAATCCGAGTACAAAAGTACGCTATATGCTCCCCTGCCATTATGAGCAGCTAGTAGCCTCGAGACCAGGCCGGCCTGGATTCGAGGCTATAGGCAGCTAGTAGATATAGACATAATTATTATAATTATGTAGATCTATTCATGCACTCCTGATCTAGTAAACACATAATTATGATAATTTATAAGCACGAGAGCTTACATCAAACTCATTTCCTCTGCAGCAGTTCAGGTAGGGGTCTCTTGATTGTCTATGTATTACGTTGCTTTCTCTGCTAAGAGAGCAAAGCTAATCTGAGAGTTCTGTGCAGCCGCCACGTACATTTTCGGGAGGTTGTCCTCCAAAAACTTTTTATGACATCGATGCAACTGCTCTAATAAACTTTTTTTGAGCTGAAGAATAACACATGTGTGACAATAATTATATTGCAGTTAGTCTGGGGGCCAGACCTAATAGCTCAGGGGCAAAATCAAGAGAGCTAGGATTAGGATCTTTCTCTCTTCCCCCTCCCCCCTCTTGAGAAAATGGCCCCCAGACTACATTGCGGTAAAGGAAAGTTAGATTTCCATACGCTGTTGAGTGGTTGAGTTAAAAAGATTGCACCTGGCCTTCGTGGTTGCGGCTGGGCCTCCAGTGGGGTGAACAAGCCTTGTTTCCTGGATAGATCGTCTATGTAATAAGCACTTTTCTGTTTCAACCGCTAGCCCCTCTACGGGAGGTATAACTTTCTGCGGGGTAGCAGGAGGCATTTCTCTACATCCTGCTGGGACCTTCTATGCGAGCTAAATTGCTATTTGCTAGTACAAACACAGAAGCAGCAGTCTAGCAGACTAACAACATAGCACGATCTCAGCTCCAAGATGGCTCAAACACAACAGATAGGTGAATCAACTGTGTGCATACATCATTAATTTCTGCTGCAGAGTTAGCCTCAGCAGATTAGAGCATTTGCTGTCTGTAGCAGTTTAATACTAGCATTGTGCAGTCAAACACAATGGACACTGCAATAATAGTTTGTATGTATAATGCAGAAGCTCCACCTAACTATGAAGAGAAGCGAGATCAAACCATGGCCCAACAACCACTCCAACAACCGGCTCAACAACCACCCCAACAACCGACTCAACAACCACCCCCCACTGGGCAAGTCTTCTACTCTGCACAGCAGCCGCAGGTGGTCCCCGGCACTGTTTATCAAATGCCCTACCAAATCCCTCAAATGCATCAGCAGGTACGTGAACAGTGCATGTAATCATAGATAATAATGCACAGATAAGGTCTTTATTATCTATGATGTAATCAACAAGAGACTACCTCAATAACAGAGTGTATTTCCCGCACTGTGTTGTTTTTGCAGTTGTATACATGACACACCCCATACATACACACATAGAACATAATTTGATATGCACTGTAAAAATGAAGTTGTGGTGAGCACACTGAATTAAACAATGCCAGGTCGCATATATTTTCAGTCAGTGTACATGCCATGTGCAGGTTGAAGCTGCAGTGGGCAAGCCCCCTTACCCTGGACCGAATGATTTCCTCATTTTGAGCCTGGTTACCATGATCATGTGTGGTGTACTCAACATCACCTCTCTCATGATTGGCATTCCAGGACTTGTGTTTGCAGGCTTGGTAAGTGCATGGCATGCATGCATTTGTTAATACTGTATTAACATATACCGCATGACAGATGTTTCTTGTTATTTACTAGGGAAACAGATACTCAACATTGTTATTGTCAGATGTTATCATATACTGCATGTATAATTATGTAATCATGTTATCGTGTCTAATGCATGAGACGGTCGCTAGGAAGCTAACTTTAGTTACTCCCATGCAAATAGCAAAACAGAATTCATATTTTGTGTCCTCCCAATATAGAGCAACCACAATCGCACAGCCAACAAAAACTATCACAATGCCAAGAGGTACTCCAACTATGCCCTGGGGCTGGTCATAGCCAACATCATCTACACCCTCGTGTTGGGTATCATTCTGACTGGAGTTGCCGTGGGAGTAAGTAGAGTTAGTCTCTATGGCTATTATGGCTACTACGGCTGACAGTATGAAAACAGAACATTTATACAATGAACGTCATACATAGGTGAATGCTAACAAAGTAGCTTAGCCTATAATTATAATATAGCTGTATCAATCGTAATCCCATGTAATGTTAGCTGTGTACTTGCATGTGTGTATGGTTTTTCATTTAATGCTGCAAGTTTTGTGCCATGGCAATGTAATGTTTATATAATTATAACCGTGTATATATAGTAGCAACCCTTCATGTATATACTGATGGTGATGATAGTTGTTATCGGAAAATTAATTTTGGTGAATGAGCCATTTCAACAGACTTGGCGGCGCCTCAGGCCGGCGTGGCTATACTACAGCAATGATGTATTAGCTATACTTGTATCTATTGGAAACCTCAATTTGGCGATCTTTGGGAAAATCTGCCAAAAATCCCCAATACATTTTCTAGTGTGGACTGATGACACAATAACTGATTTGCTGCGATTTGTTGTGTAGGCAACTGCATGATGGTAGCTTTGATGCCAGTTCTGCGAACTATTATAGAGTTGGCACCTGTCACCATGCTGTGGCTTCACCAAACACTTCCAGGAATACCTATATATACAGGTGCTACTATGTGATGCCACTGGTAACTTGATCCTCCCGGTAACTCCCCATAGACATGCATTCTTAGACAAGTGTCTACACAATAATACACAAACCATATCAATTTACCACTGAGCTACTGTATTACAGTATTTAATTTACACACACAGTAAGAGTTCTGGTATACATATATAGGCATTGATTGGCAACTCCCCATAGACATGCATTCTTAGACAAGTGTCTACACAATAATACACAAACCATATCAATTTACCACTGAGCTACTGTATTACAGTATTTAATTTACACACACAGTAAGAGTTCTGGTATACATATATAGGCATTGATTGGCAACTATATATAATACGTGTATACTGTAATTGGCTTAATAGTAAACAATGCAGTTTGGAATCTCATATTCATGTGTTTGTGTCCAGCTCAGCGTCCGTAATAGCGGCAACTGTAGCTGTAACTGTAGCTGTAACTGTATCCTGCAAGTGCATATGCATAGACCAAACGTTAGTGCATGGAAGACAATAATTATGAATAAAAATTTCTTACTGCAATATAATGACGATCTTCCAGCTATCCCAATCCCAACGAGGACAATGTCTGCTATGAGAGCAAACAGTATGGCACTGACAACAAGGTAGACAGCAAACACTCCCAGTCTGCGTCCCGTCTTGATATTTCCTGCAGTAGTCGCCGCCTTGCTCTGCACGTTAAAAGTTAAAAGCATATACACACAAATAGACGTCATAACACGTACACTAGATGAAATCTTTTCAACACACTATACCTTCACAGACAGTACGACTGCTGGGATTGAGCAGAAGAGACTCCCAATGAAGAAAATTCCAAAGACAACTGCTACGACAATCGTCAGAATAAAGTAGTCGTTTGGTTTGTAGTTGAAGTTTGGAGGATTCATGCGATCAGAACTCTGCATAGGAAGTCACAACAATTAAAGCCATTGTGTATACAGGATATTGTTTCATTCATGTAACTGTGGGAGGATTCACATGCGTCCTTGTGATGTTATTGTACTGAGTGTGAATGTGATTATAATGGAAATGCTTTGAACCTGTATCCTCTTGAGATTCAGGTGTTTAGACACTAATCTTATTCACACAGAACTGGGGAATATTCTATTTGCAGTGCAATTTGCGGAAAGCCAGGTTGCAGGCATG
Organism: Halichondria panicea; assembly: GCF_963675165.1. Classification (NCBI taxonomy): domain Eukaryota; kingdom Metazoa; phylum Porifera; class Demospongiae; order Suberitida; family Halichondriidae; genus Halichondria; species Halichondria panicea. The sequence continues at coordinate 2,869,800 of NC_087377.1, forward strand.
CAGATTTCAACAAATTTACACCATCATGCACAGCTATATATATACAGACTATTAAATACTTACCATGATAAGTTGTGCAACACCTCCTTGCTGTGCAGAATATGCAACCTGATTGCCATGATACTGGGGAGCCTGACCTTGCAACTGCAGAGGCTTAGGCTGATATTGTGGAGCATACATGGCTTGCTGTTGTGGGGCTGCTTGCATTATAGGAGCTTGCTGAGGTTGATACTGTGGAGCATACACTTGCTGTTGTGGGGCCACTTGGTTCACATACTGTATTGGGGCTGCTTGCATTATAGGAGGCTGAGGTTGGACCACTTGTTGTAATTGCATGGTGGCAGGCTGTTGTTGAGTTGCAGGTAGCTGGTAACTGGTTGCAAGTTGCTGTGGAACTCCATACTGTTGCTGAACACTTGGAGGTACTTGTACCACTGCACCGGGTTGATTAGCACTCGTAGACATGGTTAAAAGCTGCTCTCTGTTCATTTACTACACTTCTTTACCGTTATCCACAATAAATTGTGGGTAATTATTGACTATAATTGACGATTGTTTTCTAGTGTAACGACTAATTTTGCGGGGTCATTTTCTAGAAATGTTTCGGGTATGGTAAAGATCACTACCATGCAGGAGCACCAATGATGCAGGGAAAGATCGTCAGTAAAACTATTAGATCTCTGGTTTTAAAAATACTTGTACCTGCTTGTACTGGTCTAAGATGGCTCAACAAACAAGTGGTGACGATCTATGTGAATACATTGACTGCTGCAGAGTTAGCCTGAGCAGATCATGCAAGAATTTCTATCTGTAGCAGCATACTATGTACTATATACTGTAATCATAGCATGTGCAGTCAACCAATGGACGAATGATACTTTAATATGAACTGTACTGCAACTATCGAATAAACTTTGTATGCAGGAGCTTCATTCAAATACCATGAGTTGGATGAGCAAGATGAAACCATGGCTCAAAAACCACTCCCCACTGGACAGGTGGTCCCCGACACTGTCTATCAAATGCCCTACCAAATCCCTCAAATGTATCAGCAGGTGAATGGTGTTACTTCTGAAGTTGAGGTTGTACGCTCAATTTTATTCACTGGAGCAAACTATTTGCAGCAATTTTAATATTGTATGTGTTATTTAATTGCTATAGCCTCGACCCCAGGCCGATCCGTCTCCAATTGAACGCGAGGAGGCGACCTAGCATTCAATTGGAGACGGATCGGCCTGGGGTCTAGGCTATGTAATTGCATGCTCTTGGAGTTAGTAGATCAGTGACACAACAATATAATCTGTACAGGTTGAGGCTGAAGTGGGCAAGCCCACTTACCCTGGACCCAGTGATTACCTCATCCTTAGCCTCGAATCCACGCCGATTAAAATACGGCCTGGTGTTCATTGCAGGGGTGTTAGTGCACACGCGCTGCACAATTACCCAGAATCTGGGTAATCGTGCACGCCAGTAAAACTTTTAGTAAATGTTACCGTAAACTAGCTGTAATACTTGGAATTTGTTCCGTGTTACTATCAATGGCGTCGACTGAGTTTTGTGAAGCTGTGGCTTATGCTCTTCGTTGCGTTGGTCTAAAGGATCTCACACTGAAGCCAAAGCAAAGGAGGCTCTCATCCACCTGTATGACGATCATGATGTCTTTGTTTGGTTCCCCACGGGCTATGGTAAGTCTTTGTGCTTCCAACTGCTCACTGAAGCGGACAAGCTCTAGCTCTACAAGAGTTGAGAGAAGAGCTGTGCTGGTGGTGTCACCACTAGTGTCTCTGATAATAGACCCGGTCTCAGGCCTCCGGAAGAGGGGTGTCTCTGCTGCTATATTGTCTGGCAACAAAGGTATTAGATCTAGATAGCTATATTAAAGAATCTAGGAACTGATGATATTAATGGCCTGAACTTATTACAGTCAACACTGATCCTTCATTTTATAGATGTCGAGAAGGACCTCCTTGCTAGTGTGAGTGACGTGTCCGAGGGTCGGTTCTCTCTCCTCTATAGTGCTCCCGAGGCACTCTCCTTGGCAGAGAAGCATAGAAGCAGCTCCTGGTCCAACGTCCCCTCTGTGACTCTGTAGTGGCAGTCGCTGTTGACGAAGCACACTGTGCGTATAAGTGGTAAGCAAGAGTGGTTACAGTATTTATTCGATTTGAGGCAACGCTTTTAAATATTACGAATCCCCAGGGGTGGCTACTTTTTGAGGCAGAAACATTATTTTTAAAAGTCCTTGTAGGGAATCCACTAGCCTCTATTCCAGGCCACTTTAAAATACGAACTACATGACTGTATTACAATAAGTGGCTACATCATTTTAGGACGCGACATATAAAACAACACAGTTTGAGTAAGTGCTACTTTGATAATGTCCTAAGATGTAGTGTGTTGCATATTTGGAGGGTCTCCTTAAAAAATGTACACAAGATACAATATACATACGATTGTACGTTAAAACATAGTGCCTTTACATGTGCTCTACTGTCTACGCAGTTTTGTATAATGATTTTACAAATGCCCCCTCACTCAACCACTTGTCTAGCACTTTGGTATGGCCTTCACTGATCTTTTTGACATGTTTTAATATCGCTTCATAGCTGATTGATGTGGTTTAGCCTGGCCCAAGCCTAAATTAATAATAATTGCTGTACTGATAAATGTACATAATTATGTGTTTGACTCATGATTATTACCGTACAATTATACCGTTTGTCAGTAGGAGTGCTGGCACTCGTAGTCTATAGTGTGCACTCAATTCCAGCTAATTAATTATTGTTTTTTTTATATAACACTCTGCAGGTACAGAGATCTACCATTGGGTTGCTGAGTACTGGCAGTCTCAACAGAAGTTGCTTGAGTATAACGTTGCTCCGATCCCTCAGCGGCACGTCTCGTTCACATGGAGCAGTGACTAACAAAATTAATCCTCAGCAACCCCAGTAATTTTTGAAACTCATCTTACTCTTGTTTTTATATTACTCTTGTCCTGGACGGGGAAACAGAGTCGCCTTCCAGCGGTTCCAACGGTCTGATGCTTAGCTAATGGTGGTCTTGCTACGTGTGTGTGTGTGTGGAGAAACCCCTACCCCACTAGTGTCTTTGGATATCTTTCTCGACGGAGCCTAGTACTCGTTGGGCTGCCAGTGACACTTGTGAGAGGCCTGGGTAGCCATCTCTAGCTCTCTGTTGTTTTAATGTGCAAACCATGCGGTATAACGTATTCTCATTCTCCGTTTTATTATCAACAATAAATTTCGCGCATGTGCACTAACACCCCTGCAATGAACACCAGGCCGTATTTTAATCGGCGTGGATTCGAGGTTACCTCATCCTCAATCTGGTTACCATGATCATGTGTGGGGCACTCAACATCACCTCTCTGTTGATTGGCATTCCAGGACTTTTGTTTTCAGTCTTGGTAAGTGCATTTGTTGTGAATGCGCATGCATGCATGTGCATACAATAATTATAGTGCTAAAAAGCCACTCATACGCATTTAATACTATTTGTACTAACTTAGTTACTTTCATAATAATTTTAATACTCCCAATGACCTATTATTATATATACCGAACAACCACCATTGTACAGTTAACAAGAACTACCACAAAGCCAAGAGGTACTCCAACTATACGCCCTGGGGCTAGCCATAGCCAACATCATGTACACTTTCCTGTTGTACATCATTCTGATCGGAGTTGGCATAGGAGTAAGCAAAATTACTCTCCATGGCTACGGTTGCAACTTTTGCCGCTACTTACCCAAAGAGCATGGAAACTGAACACTTACAAGGAATGTAATTATGCCTTGCATGCATGCATGCTGATCGACACAAATATACACTTATATATAATTATAGTGATAATCCCTGTATAGTCATCCAATGTTGTTTATAGTACGTTGTGTATTCATGATTTTCATTAACACTGTAAGTTCGATGTCAATGTATTCTCATGAGTCACTGTGTATATTTTTTATTATTATGAAATGGGATAGATCGTCCTGTTTCAACCGCTAGCCCCTCTATGGGAGGTAAAACTTCCCGCGGGGTAGCAGGAGGCGTTTTTCTACATCCTGCTGGGACCTTCTATGCGAGCTAAATTGCTATTTGCTAGTACAAACACAGAAGCTAGAACAACCAGCAGATTAACGATCTCAGCAGAGGCTGAGCTAGCACCAAGATGGCTCAAACACAGCAGATAGGTGAATCAACTGTGTGCATACATCTAGTCAGCCTCAGCAGATTAGAGCATTTGCTGTCTGTAGCAGGTTTAGTACTAGCATTGTGCAGTCAAACACAATGAACACTGCAATAATAGTTTGTATGTATAATGCAGGAGCTCCACCTAACTATAAAGAGAAGCGAGATCAAACCATGGCTCAACAACCACCCCAAAAACCGGCTCAACAGCCACCCCCTACTGGGCAGGTCTACTACCCTGCACAGCAACCGCAGGTGGTCCCCGGCACTGTTTATCAAATGCCCTACCAAATCCCGCAAATGCATCAGCAGGTGAACAGTGCATGTAATCAACAAGAGACAAGCTTGTATATATACAGAGTGTATTTCCCGCACTGCGTTGTTTTTGCAGTTTTATACATGACACACCCCATACATACACATGCACATAGAACATAATTTGATATATAATTATTATATACACTGAAGTGCGGGGAGCACACTAAAATGGTTGCATATATTTTCAGTCAGTGTACATTCCATGTGCAGGTTGAGGCAGTGGGCAATCCCCCTTACCCTGGACCGAATGATTTCCTCATTTTGAGCCTGGTTACCATGATCATGTGTGGTGTACTTAACATCACCTCTCTCATGATTGGCATTCCAGGACTTGTGTTTGCAGGCTTGGTAAGTGTATTAATATACTGCATGACAGATGTTTCTTGTAGAGAAACAGATACTCAACATTGTTATTGTCAGATATTATCATACTGCATGTATGTAATCATGTTATCGTGTCTAATGCATGAGACGTGCTTACTGTTCATTACACTATTTTGTACTTGTGAACTTTGAGCCAACTTGTTAAGTATAGGAAGCTGTAGGAAGCTAACTTTAGTTACTCCCATGCAAATTGTAAAACAGAATTCATATTTTGTGTCCTCCCAATATAGAGCAACCACAATCGTACAGCCAACAAAAACTACCACAATGCCAAGAGGTACTCCAACTATGCCCTGGGGCTAGTCTTAGCCAACATCATTTGTGACAGGCTCTGGGAAAAAGGCCATATTGGAGCAGATATTGGTATTGAGCAATGGCCAGATTTATGGACTGCAGTGTATAATCTCATAATAATTTTTCTTGGCTTATAGTTATCTACAGTCTTTCTACTACCTCTCTGTAAAATCTGATGCTCTGAAAGCAACGCGTTCCACCGAAGCGCTTTGTCTAAGCAGCCACCATTACCTTACTTTTCGGTGTTTCTCAATACCGCTATTTCAGAACTTTGAATTTCCAACGCGCATAACTCAGGCATGAAAAGAGGTATGTGCAAACTAAGCATATCAATGCATAGGCAATTCTTTGCTCTATCATCTGGTATTTAAATCTCAACAATTGTAGTTTCCCAGAGCCTGTCACATTTACACCCTCGTGTTGGGTGTCATTCTGACTGGAGTTGCCGTGGGGTTAAGTAGAATTACTCTCATTGGCTATATGTCTACCACCATAGCGGCTGAGAGTATGAAAACGGAACATTTATACAACAAACGTCATACATGAATGCTAACAAACTAGCTGTATCAATCGTAATCCCATGCATGCGATCATGATGTTAGTTGTGTGCATGTGCATGCATGTGTATGGTTTTTTCATTTAATGCTGCAAGTTTTGTACCATGGCAATGTAAATTATAGTAGCAACCCTTTATAATTATGTATATACTCGTGATAGTGGTTATCGTGGAAAATGTTGGCGAATGAGCCATTTGAACAGACTTAGTGGCGTCTCAGGGGTGGCTACTGCAGCAATGATGTATTATACTTGTATCAAGCGGAAACCTAATTTGGCAATCTTCGGTAAAATCCGCCAAAAATCCCTAAACAAAATTAATAACTGCACTTATATAAGAGTGTGGACTGATGACGCAATAACTGATTTGCTGCGATTTGTTGTGTAGGCGACTGATCACGATAGCTCTGATGCCAGTTCTGCAAACTACCATTATATATAGCGCGACATTTTTGAGGCACTTATGTGGAATGGCCTCTAAAAGCTTTTCGTTGCACAATATAATAGTCTAAGAGTAGGCAATGCACCCAGCATGCACTCAGCATGAATTGGCTTCCCCCAAACGGATATGCCTATAATATTATAGCAACTAATTCGATCAGGCACTGCACATATGCAAGCCATGTATAACTCCCCATAGTCTTATATATGTCTATAATTTCATCTTAGACTTAGTGTCTACATGCACATACATGTACACAAAAACCATACCAATTTACTACAAGCTATAGGTGCATGTACAGTATGTATACAAGTTTTGTCATTGACTGCATGCATGCATGGCAACTATATTAGACATTATTGGCTTAATAGCAGTTTGGGAATCTCATGGTTCATGCATGTTTCTGTTCGACTTAGTGTCCGTAACCGTAACCGTAACCGCAACTACCGTAGAATCCTGCATGCAAGTGTGCATGAATGGAAACCAACCGTTAGTAGTGAAAGAGTAAATTAACACTACGAATTACCAGTACAATAATATGGCATCCTGCTTCCAGCTATCACAATCCCAACGATGACAATGTCTGCTACGAGAGCAAACAGTATGGCACTGACAACAAGGTAGACAGCAAACACTCCCAGTCTGCGTCCCGCCTTGATATTGCCTGCAGTAGTCGCCGCATTGCTCTGCAAGTTAAAAGTTAAAAGCATGCACACAAATTAAGAGGTAACACACGAGATGAAACCTTTTTAACACACTAACCTTCACAGACAGTACGACTGCTGGGATTGAGCAAAAGAGACTCCCAATGAAGAAAATTCCAAAGATAACTGCTACGGCAATTGTCAGAATAATGTAGTCGTTTGGTTTGTAGTTGAAGTTTGGAGGATTCATGCAATCAGAACTCTGCATAGGAAGGTTGTTCATATAACTATACCATTGTGTGTACATGCAGGATGTTGTTTCAGTAAAATAATGTTCATGTAACTGTGGGAAGGTAATTCACATGCGTCCTTGTGATGTCACTTTACTGAGTGTGAATGTGATTATAACGGAAATGCTGTGAACCTGTTATCTTCTTGAGATTCAGATGTTTAGACACTATAATCTTATTCACTGCATGGGGAATATTTATTTCCAGTACAATTTGCAATGTGAAGGAAACCAAAAGAAAGGTTACAGGTATGCAGATTTCAACAAATTTACACCATCATGCACAGCTATAATATTAATTATATACAGACTATTAAATACTTACCATGATAATTTATGCAACACCTCCTTGCTGTGCAGAATAAGCAACCTGATTGCCATGATACTGGGGAGCCTGACCTTGCAACTGCAGAGGCTTAGGCTGATATTGTGGAGCATACATGGCTTGCTGTTGTGGGGCTGCTTGCATTATAGGAGCTTGCTGAGGTTGATACTGTGGAGCATACACTTGCTGTTGTGGGGCCACTTGGTTCACATACTGTATTGGGGCTGCTTGCATTATAGGAGCCTGTTGAGGTTGGACCACTTGTTGTAATTGCATGGTGGCAGGCTGTTGTTGAGTTGCAGGTAGCTGGTAACTGGTTGCAAGTTGCTGTGGAACTCCATACTGTTGCTGAACACTTGGAGGTGCTTGTATACCGCTGCACCGGGTTGATTAGTACTTGTAGACATGGTTAAAAGCTGCTCTCTGTTCATTTACTACACTTCTTTACCGTTATCTACAATAAAATTGTGGGTAATAATTATAATTGACGATTGTTTTCTAGTGTAACGACTAATTTGCGGGGTCATTTTCTAGAAATTTTTCGGGTATGGTAAAGATCACTACCATGCAGGAGCACCAATGATGCAGGGAAAGATCGTCAGTAGAACTATTAAAGTGCTGGCAAAACTCAACAAACAAACAAACTCCAAGATCTCTGGTTTTAAAAATACTTGTACCTGCTTGTACTGGTCTAAGATGGCTCAACAAACAAGTGGTGACGATCTATGTGAATACATTGACTGCTGCAGAGTTAGCCTCAGCAGATCATGCAAGAATTTCTATCTGTAGCAGCATACTATGTACTATATACTGTAATCGTAGCATGTGCAGTCAACCAATGGACGAATGATACTTTAATATGAACTGTACTGCAACTATCGAATAAACTTTGTATGCAGGAGCTTCATTCAAATACCATGAGTTGGATGAGCAAGATGAAACCATGGCTCAACAACCACTCCCCACTGGACAGGTGGTCCCCGACACTGTCTATCAAATGCCCTACCAAATCCCTCAAATGTATCAGCAGGTGAATGGTGTTACTTCTGAAGTTGAGGTTGTACGCTCAATTTTATTCACTGGAGCAAACTATTTGCAGCAATTTTAATATTGTATGTGTTATGTAATTGCTAGCCTCGACCCCAGGCCGATCCGTCTCCAATTGAACGCGAGGAGGCGACCTAGCGTTCAATTGGAGACGGATCGGCCTGGGGTCTAGGCTATGTAATTGCATGCTCTTGGAGTTAGTAGATCAGTGACACAACAATATATCTGTATAGGTTGAGGCTGAAGTGGGCAAGCCCACTTACCCTGGACTGAGTGATTACCTCCTCCTCAGTCTGGTTACCATGATCATGTGTGGGGCACTCAACATCACCTCTCTGTTGATTGGCATTCCAGGACTTGTGTTTTCAGGCTTGGTAAGTGCATTTGTTGTGAATGCGCATGTGCATACAATATAGTGCTAAAAAGCCACTCATACGCATTTAATACTATTTGTACTAACTTAGTTACTTTCATAATAATTTTAATACTCCCAATGACCTATTATTATATACAGAGCAACCACCATTGTAGAGTTAACAAGAACTACCACAAAGCCAAGAGGTACTCCAACTACGCCCTGGGGCTAGCCATAGCCAACATCATGTACACTTTCCTGTTGTGCATCATTCTGATCGGAGTTGGCATAGGAGTAAGCAAAATTACTCTCCATGGCTACGGTTGCAACTTTTGCCGCTACTTACCCAAGAGCATGGAAACTGAACACTTAAAGGAACGTAATTATGCCTTGCATGCATGCTGACTGACACAAATATACTCATATATATAGCTGTATAATCATCCAATGTTGTTTATAGTACGTTGTGTATTCATTAACGCTGTAAGTTCGATGTCAATGTATTCTCATGAGTCACTGTGTATAATTATTTTTATTATTACGACGAGTGCAAGAGTGATGATGTGATAACTGATTTGTTGCGTGCATGCAGGGGCCTCGATATAATTATGCGTAAGTGTTTATATACACATGACTGTATCACAATAGCTATATACGTATTACACAGTAAGAAAGTTAATTGTGGTGTAAGTATATATTATTATACAGCAATTATATATAGCTTAATTATAATGCACTTTGGAGGTTTGGGTCCAGTCTTGATCCGATTTAGCGACCAATGTATTGGCGGTCACATTGATAAGCCCTGCAAGTGTGAACCAGCGTTACTAGCGGAAGCGTTACATTATGATTATTGTTACCTCTAGCATCTAAGCAAGTCCTGATTGTGGAAATCACAAGCCCAATGAGGACAGTGGCCATTATGAGAGCAAATAGTATGGCACTGACAACCAGGTAGACCGCACATACTCCCACAGGGCCAAAAGTGGTAGTTTACAGCTTGTAAACTATGTTTGTACTTGTGAGTGCATAGTTTACAATGTTGTTGAATTTTAGTTAATCTACAATAGTTTCCTTCATAGTTTACAAAGAAAGTTGACAGTGTACAACGTTGTATACTACTGTAAATGAACTCTTTTGGCCCTGTGTCCCTGTCTGCGGCCCTCCTTGATTGCCTTCAGCTATCAACCGTTTACTCTGCATGTTAAACGCATGCACACAAAATTTAATGGTATATATGACATACATGCATGCAGAGATGAAACCTTTTCAACCCACCTCCTTCACAGACAGTAAGACAGCTGGGATAGTACAGAAGAGACTCCCAACGGAGAAAATCCCACAGATAATTGCTACGGTAATCGTCAGAGTTAGGTAGTCATTTGGTTTGTAGTTGAAGTCTGGAGGATTCATGCGACCAGGACTCTGCATATAGGAAGGTTAAGGTATACTATAGCCATGCATTGTCATAAACTGGATGTTGCTTGTACATTATATAAAATGGCCTCGAATGCATTGTATATGTGTGATTGAATTCAGTGTGGTATCACATTTCTCTCGTTTGTATACCTTAAGGTGACATATTTTCGCGTGTATTAATTTCTGCTATTTCTGCGAATGAGAGTAAAATCGCAAAAATTAATACTCGCAAATAATTGGCCGCCCTCTTGTTTAATGTATCCAGATCAATATTTCGCTTGGATTTTACGGCCATGCATGCACCTGGTATGCATTTATAGCTGCTCTGAACTTATTACTGATCCAACTGAAGATGGCCACCAGATCATGGTATCACCCAGGTTGACGATGAGGCTTCTCAGTATCAGGTTGTTATTCTACACAGGATGGAGGCGTTGCACGGATTGTCATGGTGAGTATAGCTGTGATTATGTTTTCTTCTGGATTGTAGAAATAGCTTACCGACTCCCTTGAGAGCTGAGACCTGTCAAATGATATCCACCATGAAACTGCAGAGGCTGATACTGTGGAGCATACACTTGTTGTGGGGTCACTTGGTTCACCTGCTGTATTGGGGCTATTTGCACTGTAGGAGCTTCCTGAGGTTGGGCCACTTGTTGCATGGTGGCAGGCTGTTGTTGGGCTGCAGCCATAGATATCTAATGACTATGGCTGCAGGTATTAGCACAAGTTTCCTTTTGTAGAATGTTCCCCGCCCCCGGACAGGGAACATATCTCCTGGAGGTAAACCTAGTTGGGCGGAGTCCAACCAACTGCGTGGGTGAGTGTCCAGGGTGGGCCACGCCCAACTAACCGACGTGTTAGTTCAAGGCAAAGATCGTCAATAGAACAAAATGATTACACAACACTGACCTGAGAGTTGCCAGTCACAAAGAAAACAGCCCTGCCAGGATCTCTATTAACTAATATGACTCAACAGACAACATTTAATGGTGAATGCATTGACTGCTGCAGAGTTAGCCTCAGTAGTCTATCAGAACTGTTAATCATTTGCTGTAGCAGCTATAATTCTAGGCCTGCATGGGCAGAACATTTACTTAGTATAATGGACAAACGATGCCAACTGAAACTTTGTATGCAGAAGCTCCACCCAACTACTATGAGCTAAGCGTGCGAGATGGCACCGTGGCTCAACAACCACTCCAACAACCGGCTCAACAACCACTCCAACAACCGGCTCAACAACCACTCCAACAACCGGCTCAACAACCACCCCAACAACCGACTCAACAGCCACCCCCCACTGGACAGGTCTACTATCCTGCACAGCAGCCGCAGGTGGTCCCCAGCACTGTTTATCAAATGCCCTACCAAATCCCTCGAATGTATCAGCAGGTGAACGTTGTTATTTTTGAAGTCGAGGTTGTACGCTAGATTTTATTCGGCATGCACACTACAAACCAAACTAGATTTTTTGCTACTGATATAATAATTATTATTGCTTTTGCAGTTAGCAAATCCCATGCATAATATATACATGACACACCATATACATATGATCTGTATACAGGTTGAGGCTGCAGTGGGCAAGCCCCCTTACCCCGGACCCAGTGATTACCTCATTCTCAGTCTAGTTACCATGATCGTGTGTGGTGTACTCAACATCACCTCTCTCATGATTGGCATCCCAGGACTTGTGTTTGCAGGCTTGGTATAAGTGCACATGTTACTGTCTCATGTAATAGCCTTTATAATACAGACAATACAGATTATTCTGGAGGTTACCTTTGTCTCTACTATATAAACAAAAGTATAATTATATATCTTCCCTATATAGAGCAACCACCATCGCACTGTCCACAAGAACTACCACAATGCCAATAAGTACTCCAACTATGCCTTGGGGCTGGTCTTAGCCAACATCATCTACACCCTCCTGTGGGGTGTCATTCTGATCGGAGTTCTCGTGGGAATAAGTGGATTTGGTCTATATGGCTTCATGTGTCCGTCTGTCGGCGATTGCTACTAGGATTGATTGCATTGGTAATAATTATGATCATAAAATTGTGCTCTTAAAAACAATCTTTATGTGCATTTTGTATATAAGGTGTTTTTCATATAACTTGGTACATATATATATAATAATACTGCTTAAATTAAATTTACGGACACTGAAAAACTCACGCCTCTATACAAGATAGAATGAACAACGCAAATTTGGAATTTCATTGTTATAGTACAACCATAATATTATTAAGTACAATAATAGCTAGCATATAATTATAGCATGCACAATAGTAGTTTTAGACATAATTATGCAGAAACAATTAAGTTTGTACAATATGCTATTCACCATGCATGCAGTTTGTTCAAGTCACATAATATTATAATGGACCTGGGCCTATTCCATAGCGTTCACAATTATATCCTGCGCAAGTAGAAACAACATGTATAAAATGATTATATATAGCAGTGGAATAAATGAATCTACCTTCATAATAGCATAGCCAGGTCCGTTGTACAGGTATCATAATCCCAGTAAGGAACATGGCCATCATGAGAGCAAACACTATAGCTCCAATAACCAGGTAGACAGCACGTACCCCCAGTCTGCGCCCCTCCTTAATATTGCCTGCAGCAGTCGCCTTTTTGCTCTGTAATTTCGTAATACAACACAATGAAAGAGGTATTATAGCTATAACATTATAACTCATCACAAAGAGTAAGAATCGGAGCCTATAATTTTTACCTTCATAGAAAGTAAGACAGCTGGGACTGTACAGAAGAGACTCCCAACGGAGAAGATACCACAGATATTGCCATGGTAATCGTCAGAGTAAGGTAGTCATTTGGTTTGTAGTTGAAGTCGGGCAGATACGTATGACCATGTTCTGCGTGCATTCAGAGGTTGTTATAATTATTATAGCCAAGTTGATTTTTTGTGGCTCAAAAATTGTTTTAAACAGCGTGGTGCTATACCGAACACACCATCTAGTCACTATACTCACCGTGACAATTTGTTGTGCACAATGATTGCCACCACGATACTGGGGAGCCTGATACTGCGGAGCACTATACTGTGGGGCCACTTGGTTCACATGCTGTATTGGAGCACTTGGCACTACAGGAGCTTGTGGAGGTTGGACCACTTGTTGTATGGTGGCAGGCTGTTGTTCGGCTGCAAGTAGAAAGTAGTTGGTTGCAAGTTGCTGTGGAGCTCCATACTGTTGCTGAACACTTGGAGGTGCTTGTGCCACAGTTAGAAGCTGCTCTGTGTCCATAACTATATCGTCCAGACTCCTGGAGAATAATTCACTACAATTAACTGTTTGTCATAACTGTTGTAGTCTAGACATGTATGCATGTGACACTACACGGGTAATGCGGTATGTGGTAAAGATCATTAACTCGCCATCCACAAAATCACTTGCATAAGTGCCTCATAGGATAGTTGGGCGGAGGCTTCAATATCTATCAACTTAGCAGTCTACAAATTCAATTTAGTCTTGTATACGCAAACACAAACAGTATAAGGATCTTTAAGATGGCTCAACTGACAAATGGTGAGCCAGAGAGTGATGACCTGTGTGTATGCATAGACTGCTGCAGAGTTAGCCTCAGCAGATCAAGATTGTTAATATTTACTGAGTATAGCATTATTTTGCAATATAGCATTGTGTCAAATTCACACAATGATTATGTGTATTACTATCTATGTCTCAACTTTGTATGCAGCTCCTCCACCCATCTACGATGAGGTCAAAGAAAAGCGCGCTGAAACCGTGGCTCAACAACCACCCCAACAACCGACTCAACAACCGCTCCCCTCTGGACAGGTTTTCTACTCTGCACAGCAGCCGCAGGTGGTCCCCGGCACTGTTTATCAAATGCCCTACCAAATCCCTCAAATGTATCAGCAGGTAAACGTTTGTGATAAAGTTTTGCTTGACATGCAGTTGAAAGTAATCTGCATGGAGAAGAATTGAACAACTGCATGATGTGTTTCTGCAGTTATAATAGATTAAAACCTCTCTGTACAGGTTGAGGCTGCAATGGGCAAGCCCCCTTACCCTGGTCCCAGTGATTACTTCATTTTGAGCCTGGTTACCATGATCATGTGTGGATTACTCAACATCACCTCTCTCACGATTGGCATTCCAGGACTTGTGTTTGCAAGCTTGGTAACAGACTATTGTCTTATATATTTTACACGAGTGTTTATACGAATAATGCATGCATGGGCTGTGACGGCCTATATAGACGCATCCCATTTCAGGTATACCGAAACTGAATGCTTCTTCCTTATAGTCGTTAACATAAAATAATAATCACTTAAAAAGCACATGACAGCATGTTATTGCGTCAATGCAGAATCAATTACCATGATTGTTTAGGAACTAATAATTATCTCACAAACAACAATGTGAAATGTGAAGAATGATTGTTTATTTTGTAACTGCATGCGTGTCCTCCTTTTTTAATTATACAGAGCAACCACAATCGCACAGCCAACAAGAACTACCACAATGCCAAGAGGTACTCCAACTATGCCCTGGGGCTGGTCTTAGCCAACATCATCTACACCCTCCTGTTGGGTGTCATTTTGACTGGAGTTGCCGTGGGGATTGGCTCTCGCTGCTACAATTGCTATAATTACTACTACGGCTGATAATTTCTGAGAACACTATACTTATATGAAACTGAAAGGAACAGAATTAAGTAGTAGAGTAAACAAAATTGTATAGAGTGTATAGCTTTTAGCTTTTAGTGTATCATTACATGGTGCATTTGTACAAGCATAAGGCCACTCCAAGTGATACTCTGGTTTCTGGTCCACCGCCCGCATCAGATTTTATTCTTGGATTTCTATCTCATTATTGGATTTCTATCTCATTATTTCTACTACGCATGCGCAGAATGATCCATGTGGTACAAAATAGTGTGATAATGATATTCATTTGCAAAATAATGAGATTCATAAGGTGAAATTGATAATGACATAATGAGAAAAGCCGCCCGCCCGCATGCAATTAGAAAAACTTCAGGACCAGAAACCAGAGTGTCACTTGGAGTGGCCTAATCCATGATGTTTGTATAACATGTTTACAGTTAAGTGTGTTCCATTCATTAAAAAAAACAATAATTCTAGGAAATGTAACAATATTCTGCCTACATGTATCTATCTATCTAGCTAGGTTCGTTTTGTCTAAAAATCGTTTGCTTGTATAATTATATATACAACACATGCATAAGTAACTATAATTCTGTTTCATCAGCTTTCATTGATTTCTTGCTCTTATCTTAGCGTCCATAACCATACCTATAGTATCTGCAAGAGTATCCTGTGCAGGGGTCAAGCATAATTAATATATAATTATACACTGTAAAGAATGATTGAAAAAAAGTGCGGTGGACACACTAAAACCGTCGCATATAGCACGCTTTTTTGAGAGTGTGCTATATGCGACGGTTTTAGTGTGCTCACCGCACTTTTTTTTTTTTACAGTGTAGTAGAATTATTATACTGAATCAGTACTTGTGTTGCATCATGTACACAAATATTGTTACCTCCATAATAGGGGCAGCTCTTGAGTACCGGAATCATAGCCCCAGTGAGGACAATGGCAATCATGAGAGCAAACACTATGGCTCCAATAACCAGGTAGACTGCACACACTCCCAGTCTGCGGCCCTCCTTGATCTTGCCTGCAGCAGTCGCCCCTTTGCTCTGCAGAGCCGCAACACACAGCAATTAAGAGGTTACAACATTAGTACTCCGAAAATTTATAAGCACACATTAAGTATACCTTCACAGACAATATGATAGCTGGAACTGTACAGAAGAGACTCCCAACGGAGAAAACTCCACAGATAATTGCCAAGGTAACCGTCAGAGCAAGGTAGTTGTTTGGTTTGTAGTTGAAGTCGGGCAGATACGTATGACCAGTGTTCTGCGTGTATTCAGAGGTTGTTATAATTATTACAGCCAAGTTGATTTTTTGTGGCTCAAAAATTGTTTTAAACAGCGTGGTGCTATACCGAACACACCATCTAGTCACTATACTCACCGTGACAATTTGTTGTGCACAATGATTGCCACCACGATACTGGGGAGCCTGATACTGCGGAGCACTATACTGTGGGGCCACTTGGTTCACATGCTGTATTGGAGCACTTGGCACTATAGGAGCTTGTGGAGGTTGGACCACTTGTTGCATGGTGGCAGGCTGTTGTTCGGCTGCAAGTAGAAAGTAGTTGGTTGCAAGTTGCTGTGGAGCTCCATACTGTTGCTGAACACTTGGAGATGCTTGTGCCACAGTTAGAAGCTGCTCTGTGTCCATAACTATATCGTTCAGATTCCTAATATTCTGGAGAATAATTAACTGTTTGTCATAACTGTTGTAGTCAGACATGTATGCATGTGACACTGCACGGGTAATGCGGTATGTGGTAAAGATCATTAACTCGCCATCCACAAAATCACTTGCATAAGTGCCTCATAGGATAGTTGGGCAGACCCTTCAATATCTATCAACTTAGCAGTCTACAAATTCAATTTAGTCTTGTATAACCCTTTCCAGGTCAATCGCACACAATCTGGAACCTGGAACAGTTCCATCCAGAGGAGGTCGGGACATCACTTGAACTTTCACTAATTATGACCTTTTAATGACATTCCAGGCCAAATTGCTTTTCGTTTTTGCTGACTCAGCAATAGAACACGACTGGATCTAGCTAGAATGGCTATTATGTGCTGATAGGGTTAGGTCCAGCAACCATCACAGACACCAAACACAACTAGTTGTCAACAGATTCAGCGACAGAAAGCGTGCAAAAACATTATCTCATAAATCAGTCGCCCTCTATAACATAGACTCGTGATTAGGCCGTCCAACTTTTAGAGGGCGGCTAAAATATGAGACTAGCTGAAGCCATTACTGCTGAGTCAGCAAAAAAGAAAAGCAATTTGGCCTGGAATGTCATTAAAAGGTCATAATTAGTGAAAGTTCAAGTGATGTCCGACCTCCTCTGAGTTCCTAGTTTGCATCTGAGCCCAACCCACCAAATTAGCTTGATGTTAATAATAATAATAACAATAATATATATCTTTACAGTGATATTATACAGTGTGATAGTAGTGGCATATTTAAAATAAAGCTATAGAGTCACTGAAAGCTTGGACCATTTAAGGAACAGCTTGGTAATTATATATATACATATTTATATTATACATGTTATCACCGCCCCCAATGAAGTGGCTATGGCTTGTAGAGATGGCTGTGCACAAACTAACCATCGATTTTATGCCTTGCTGCTGCCTCGATGGAAGTATGTGTGGCCTTTAAAAGCTGCACTCTGGTCAACTAAGCTGCTTAGAAAGCATGTAGACTATTGTAGAGCTTGTGTCCACTTGTGAAGTGCCTGTGTACACAAATGGCTTGCTGCTTCCGCTTTGAAAGTATTCTATGGCTACCAAGATAGTCCAGAGGGTCTACCAATGGATACTACTCAGTCCTACATGCTGTATAGCTTGTTTTAAACCTTTTTTTTTTTTTTTTTTAAGTGTCCTAATTGAACTGCTCAGCAGAACTTCAAAGGATAATCGCATTCATGATACTATCCAATCTGCCACAGAATCCAATATCATGCAACATTCACAAGTTGATAGCACGCTCCCTCCCAGATTGTTGTTGTAAAATTTACAACAATTTGACCAGTAAAGGATGTGCAAACACAAACAGTATAAGGATCTTCAAGATGGCTCAACTGACAAATGGCGAGCCAGAGAGTGATGACCTGTGTGTATGCATATAGACTGCTGCAGAGTTAGCCTCAGCAGATCAGGATTGTTAATATTTACTGAGTATAGCATTATTAATTTTTGCTATAATCTATAAAATATATATAGCATTGTGTCAAATTCACACAATGATTATGTGCATTACTATCTATATGTCTCAACTTTGTATGCAGCTCCTCCACCCACCTACGATGAGGTCAAAGAAAAGCGCGCTGAAACCGTGGCTCAACAACCAACTCAACAACCACCCTCCACTGGACAGGTTTTCTACTCCACACAGCAGCCGCAGGTGGTCCCCGGCACTGTTTATCAAATGCCCTACCAAATCCCTCAAATGTATCAGCAGGTGAACGTTTGTGATAAAGTTTTGCTTGACATGCAGTTGAAATAATTATAACATAACTGCATGGAGAAGAATTGAACAACTGCATGATGTGTTTCTGCAGTTATAATAGATTAAAACCTCTCTGTACAGGTTGAGGCTGCAATGGGCAAGCCCCCTTACCCTGGTCCCAGTGATTACCTCATTTTGAGCCTGGTTACCATGATCATGTGTGGATTACTCAACATCACCTCTCTCATGATTGGCATTCCAGGACTTGTGTTTGCAAGCTTGGTAACAGACTATTGTCTTATATGTTTTACACGAGTGTTTATACGAATAATGCATGCATGGGCTGTGACGGCCTATATAGACGCATCCCATTTCAGGTATATCGAAACTGAATGCTTCTACCTTATAGTCGTTAACATAAAATAATAATCACTGAAAAAGCACATGACAGCATGTTATTGTGTCAATGCAGAATCAATTACCATGAGATTGTTTAGGAACTAATAATTATCTCACAAACAACAATGTGAAATGTGAAGAACGATTGTTTATTTTGTAACTGCATGCGTGTCCTCCTTTTTTAATTATACAGAGCAACCACAATCGCACAGCCAACAAGAACTACCACAATGCCAAGAGGTACTCTAACTACGCCCTGTCTTAGCCAACATCATCTACACCCTCTTGTTGGGTGTCATTTTGACTGGAGTTGCCGTGGGGATTGGCTCTCGCTGCTACAATTGCTATTACTACTACGGCTGATAATTTCTGAGAACACTATACTTATATGAAACTGAAAGTTAAAAGGAACAGAATTAAGTAGTAGAGTAAACAAACTTATATAGAGTATAGCTTTTAGCTTTTAGTGTATATCATTACATGGTGCATTTGTACAAGCATAATCCATGATGTTTGTATAACATGTTTACAGTTAAGTGTGTTCCATTCATTAAAAAAAACAATAATTCTAGGAAATGTAACATTATTCTGCCTACATGTATCTATCTATCTAGCTAGGTTCGTTTTGCTTGTATAATTATATATACAACACATGCATAAGTAACTATAATTCTGTTTCATCAGCTTTCATTGATTTCTTGCTCTTATCTTAGCGTCCATAACCATACCTATAGTATCTGCAAGAGTATCCTGTGCAGGGGTCAGGGGTCAAGCATATATAATTATAGTAGAATATACTGAATCAGTATACTTGTGTTGCATCATGTACACAAGTATTATTATTACCTCCATAATAGGGGCAGCTCTTGAGTACCGGAATCATAGCCCCAGTGAGGATAATGGCAATCATGAGAGCAAACACTATGGCTCCAATAACCAGGTAGACTGCACACACTCCCAGTCTGCGGCCCTCCTTGATCTTGCCTGCAGCAGTCGCCCCTTTGCTCTGCAGAGCCGCAACACATGCAATTAAGAGGTTATAACATTAGTACTCCGACAATATAAGCACATTAAGTATATATGAAATATTGTACCTTCACAGACAATATGATAGCTGGAACTGTACAGAAGAGACTCCCAACAGAGAAGATACCACAGATAATTGCCAAGGTAACTGTCAGAGCAAGGTAGTTGTTTGGTTTGTAGTTGAAATCTGCGGGTTGATATATGCGACCAGGACTCTGCATAGGAAAGTACAGCCAATAAATAGCTATTATTTTGTGTAGGAAGTTTTGCAATGTGAAAGGATAACCGTGTAAGAACATGCAGTATTTGATTATGAATAGCAAGAAAATATTGTGAGACTGCACACGTACACTTCATTGTTTTGAGTAGCAATCGCTGCTTACAGTATATTACTTGTTACAGCAACCAATCCACAACAAAAACACACTGTATCTCACCATTGCTATCTGTACAACGCCTCCTTGCTGTGCAGAATAAGACACCTGATTTCCATGATACTGGGGAGCCTGACCATGCAACTGCAGAGGCTGATACTGTGGAGCCTGGCCATGAAACTGCAGAGGCTGATACTGGGGAGCCTGACCATGAAACTGCAGAGGCTGATACTGTGGAGCATACACTTGTTGTGGGGTCACTTGGTTCACATTCTTTATTGGGGCTGCTTGCATTATAGGAGCTTGCTGAGGTTGGACCACTTGTTGCATGGTGGCAGGCTGTTGTTGGTATTGGGTAGCAAGCTGCTGGGAGTTCCCTGGTTGTTGCAGACACACCACTACACCAGGATGATTAGCGCTTGTAGACATGGTTAGAAGTTAATTTATTCTTGTGTCTTTAGTAGTTGTATTTGGGGGGGTATACAGCAGCGCAGCATCTGACATGATTCACATCAGCACTGTGGTTCCTAGGCCGAGTTGTCTCTAAAATAACGCCATGTCACCTGTTTTCAGGCCGATTTTGTTTTATAGAACAAAGTCCGTTGGCGGCCTAGCGTAAGCGTTATTTTAGTGACAACTCGACGGGAACAAGGCTGATGAGCGCTGTAAATTGTGCAGAGAAGGCGAAAAGCTGGGAAGCCAAGAAATGCTTGAAACAGGTTCTCATGAGCCTAAAGAAATGCCTATTTAAAATCACGATATAATTATAAATTATCTGCTCTTCTTGCTATACCCTCGATTGCAGGCCGCTGCTTCAAACTTGTGCAGTTAGTGCCGCTGCCAAATTCATAGTTAAGCATAATGCCCGAGAACTTCATGACATCTTTCTGGTATTTCAGTTTTTGTGGCCTATAACAAGTACAGGCCCTGAAAATTATGCTTTTTTTACCCGGCCATTATTCATTCTTGAAAAATGTGCCTATTATTCTCATAGATTACGATGTACGTATATTCTCAAATTATTCCTGTGACATAACAATTATAGAGAAAATTGAGACGTATATAATTATTATTGGATATTTTCCCCGTAAATTCCTGAATTTTATCAGTGAAATCGAAATCGAGGGTAGCATGCAAGAGCAAGATTTGAATGGTAATGTATTGATGATGGAAAATTTTTTTGAGGGTCATATTAAAATGTGTATTTAATTTGAAGTTAGTGTGTGTGTATCAGTATTTTTTGGCTTCCCTTCTCCTCCCTTTCACAGCAGAGTGCGGTTATATAGGAGGAAGAGCCAAAATTATACGTGACTGTGTAGTTGGAGAGCCCATGCATTTTTTTAATACACCTCATTTCAGTTTGTGTGGCCTAACACAAGTGCTACATATAATTGACTAAGATTCTAAACAGTGTCCTAAAACAGTCGCTAGACTCTAGCTTAATTATTATATGCATGCATGCTAAATGTTATAGTGTTTCATGTGTACTGTATTCATGGCTGTCTCTTAGTTGAGTAGCTTCTGCAACAGTAGTTTCATCAAAAGTTTCTTGGTAGCTGCTGCCCCACCTGTATATATACGGAATAGAAATTCCTCATACAACATAAAAAACTATATACAACATGCATTTGAGCTGGAATGCACACATGCATGCATACATACTCCAACCAAGTTTAATAATATTTCTTACCATCAGAGATTTGACAAGCCAATGGTTGTGCTCCATCAAGTGATTCATTCTGGCACATTTTCGTAATGACAGTCGTCTTTAGCTCTGTTCCAAGTACATGCATGCATGCAGAAATTATGAGAGAAATGCATGGTGCATGGAATAGCATATAGTATAGCTCCAGCTATATAATTATGCCTTGCATGGTTAGGCCCTGATAAATAATGCTTTTTTTTTCACTCTATTCTTCAATTCTTGAAAAATGTGCCTCTCTGATTTTTCCCAAAAAATGTGACATAACAAAATTAAGACGTAGAAATAAACACAACATACAACTGACTCAAGACATAATTAATAATTATATCGTGTAATTGCATTAACTGATCCATAACTAAAAGGGCGGCTGATTCATGAGACTAAATATTCACCTTCAGCCATTTTTTGCCATGATAACATCGTTATGCAAAACTTAATGTAATGATCTTTACCAAAAGTGGACATTGGACACCTAAAAATTATAATTTATCAGGCCTAGCTTTGGTGCATGCGCATGATGCGCATCAAGCGAGGTATATTATATACATTTTTAGAAAATGCTTGTAGTAATACTGCAATCTGATAGGTCACTGAGAGGTCCATTATTTCACTTATGGACCTGAGGTCTTCTAAGTAGGTCTATTATACTGATTATGCCTACAGGCAAGATGATGTCAAGATTAACTTGTATGGAACATGGCAACACATCACACAGTTTATGTTGAAGTCATAGTAACGATGATACAGTGCATCATTAAAAATTAATTTTTTTTTAAAGTTTTGCGTTCTGCAGTGTGCCGCTTTGCAGCTTTTATCTCTCTCTTGCAGCTACAATAGCTAGTGCTCTAGTGCAGAGCTATAACTACTATGACAATAGCAACTTTTTATTTGCAATGCGTGATTCTCAAGAAACAGAAACTGCCTTCATCAATGTGAGTTTTTTTATGTAGACTAGCCAGAGCAAAGCTTTAACGTTGCTTGAGGCTTGTAGAAACTCTTGGTTTCAGAGTCTTCTTTGTGCTAATATAGCCTAGCTTGCTTAGCACTATTCTAAACCAGTTATAGGCCTCGTCAACGGTCACTATGGAGTTTTGAGACCCTCAGGCCCTTAGTAGCACCCTCGCTACGCTCGAGATGCTACAGCCTCGGGCCTTCAGGTCTCAAAACCCCATAGAGACCTTGGACTCAGTCTATAACTATTATATAGTGTGTGTGTGTAGACTGCTATACAGCTGCTCAAGGCAATGAAGTGTAAGTAAAAGTTTCTATAGGCTTCTATAGTCATGTTTTCTCAATTAATGGTTTGGATTTGCAAAATAATGCTTCGTTCTTGAGTTATGCCTAGTTTTGCTTACTTGGAATGCCATTGCAGCCTTTTCAGAAGAGTACGTAGAAAAACTTGGCCATGGAGTGCATGTTGCTACTCTATACTTAGTATAGTTATAGCTCTGCATGTACTAGAACGCTAGCTATTGGTAGATGCATGCAGGAGTGAGGAAAGAGCTGTATGGAGGCTCTGCTGATGCAGCCATAATAATTTTAGACTTAGACTTTTGGCATGATCCTTTTTAACAACAATCACGTCGATCATCATCATCAAAGCTGCATGCTAATATAGCTATATCGCTTTCAGTGACACCTCTATGCACCGAGGCATCCGTCCCAACGGTGCTTTCATTTATATATAATTATAATGCTATATATATAGTATAATTATATTATACATTGAATGTTGCTCACCCTCAGCTTTTGTACAAGCACCCGCGCTGTACCCAGAATTGAGCTCACAGACGAACTTGTAGCTTTCATAATCTTCATGAAACACATGACAGAAGAGTTATAACCATGCATGCATGACTGTATATAATGTGCATGCATGCGTATATATTTTTACATATACTGTGGTAGTGCATATTAAAATACCCAAAATTTTGCAGTATGCTTCTTGAACATCTTTAGAGAGGCTTTCATCGGAACATTTTTCATAGCTCTCGTCAACTGCGAAAATAACAGTGCATGCGAATCAGCAAGTGTAGCAGACTGTAATTATAGCTATATATAATAATTATTATAAAAATCATGCACCTGCATGCATGCATCTGCTGCATCTATATACATGAAACCTCTGAGTGTATAGTTATCATACAACAGAATACAACTCACAATTTTCAGAGACAGCAATTCCAGGGGCTCCAAATGCCATAGCCAGCATCCCTGTGAGCAAAAGAGTAACAAAAAGCTTCATTTTGAGAGCTTCAATATCTTAAGTCAGTGAAATGAGGTTCTGAGCTTGCTAGCTGTTTTGACCCTTTATATATACTTTCGATGATCACATCCTTATTTGGACAAGCTAACTTGTGACATTTTTGCTTAATGGCTCCCCTCACACTGCATGCATTAAGAATAAATTCCTGGTAACCAACGGTGACTATAGATCTCCCAGTGGGAGAAACGCTATACCAACAACACACATGCATGCATTCACCGGCAACATATTAATTGTTGCAGGTGGGTAAGGCTTTAAGGTATAAGTATATAGATTGATTTAACCAAGCATGCATCTGTTATTGCAGCTCCCCCAATGCATAGCAACACAATCATAACGAATTAATTATGCATTAAGAATAAATTCCTGGTACGTAACCAACGGTGACTATAGATCTCCCAGTGGGAGAAACGCTATATATACCAACAACACACATGCATGCATGCCTGCACCGGCAAAATATTAATTGTTGCAGGTGGGTAAGGCTTTAAGGTTTAAGTATATAGATTGATTTAACCGAGCATGCATCTGTTATACAGCTCCCCCAATACATAGCAACACAATCATAACGAGTGTTGCAAGCGTGTGCTTGCTAATGCCTCTCGCCATGTTTTTACTTTCGCTCAAAAGTATTAGAGTGTTATAGAAGAGGTATATAAATAATTTGCAATGTGTTCGATTGTTTCACAAGAAGGGGTCCACATGTACAGTTATAATACTGATCGTCTTAAATGGCCTGTAGCCAAACAGTGCATGGGAGCAAACCTTTGTCAAAGGTATAGTCATATAGAAGGTATTGTATATAATACATTTGAACGAGTGTTGCAAGCGCGTGGCTTGCTAAGTGCGCTTGCTAATGCCTCTCGCCATGTTTTTGCTTTCGCTCAAAAGTATTAGAGTGTTATAGCTAGAGATAAATAATTTGCAATGTGCTTATATTGTTTCATGCAAGAAAGGGGTGTCCACAGTTATTAAATAGTGCATATAATACTGATCGTCCTAAATTAAACAGTGGGAGCAAACCTTTGTCAAAGGCATAATTATAGTCAGTAGTAGTCCGTGAGATAATCACAGAAAGTGGTATAACAATCTGATAATAGCTACAAACATGCATGTTAACTTGCACTATAATTATAGTGTCAACTAATACATCAACACTTATGGTGTATATTAATATGAGTTGCTATAATTATGCCAAATGTTAAATGTTCACTGTGACGTGTTCATGGCTGTCTCTTAGTTGAGTAGCTTCTGCAACAGTAGCTAGCTTCATCAGAAGATTCTTGGTGGCCCCACCTGTACAGAAAAAAACGTTTCATAAAAAATTATTTTGATGAATGCTTAATTTCAGTAATTTCTTACCACGTGAGATTTCACAAGCTAATGTCAAGTGATTCATTCTGGCACAATGGTGGATTTTATTTTCATTGGGAATCACTAATTAACTATGTAAAATATTTGCTTAATGGATCCCCCACATGACAGTACTAGTGTGTGGATTAAGAATAAATTCCTGGTAACCAATGGTGACTATAGATCTTGGAGCTATATATACCAACAGCATGCATGACGACATGCATGAATCATGTATGCATGCAACAACCACAACATGCAATATTGCTGCAGGGGTTAACCGAGCATGCATCAGTCTGTTAATAATACAAAAACAACGAACAGCTTCATTTTCATCAAGAGAAAGAAGCTAGTAAATTCTTATAAAATGGTCCATGGCATGCGGGAGCTGTTTCGACCTTTTATATAGTACCCCCATAGCATGTAACCACATATTTGGAGATCAACTTGTGAAATGTTTGCGTTAACATATCATTCTGCATAATTATAGTATGCATGTGCTAAGCAATGGAATTCCTTCATGTCATTAGCCTCGTTCCCAGCCGAGGTGTATGCATGGGGTATTATCTGTGTCAAAATGACTATATATATTATATGACAATACAGTACACACGCGTCTATAGTGCATGCACGAGTGTATATATACATTCATATGTACATTACAACATGCATATATGTATGTACGTTACAATATACCGTATACCGTATATAGCGGGTAATTTTCGTGGGGGAAAATATTCGTTATGTTCGTGGGCAAGCTGACCTCCACGAAATTTTAACGTAGGCATGGCTTACCGGAACGTAGGAATGCAGTGCATGCAGGCAACGAGACTAAATGAAATTTTTACTGAGTCTCACGAAACCACCGTTTCTCGAGTTGAACACATTTTTTACCCCACGAAACTTACCCGCTATTCTGTATGCAACATGCATGCATGTATAACCCTACGGCCTCGGTTAAGTAGCTTTTTTTTTTAACAGCCTTTATGGCCAAACGAGTGGGTCTGCATGTCTGTGTGTACCTGTGGAGAGAGGGATTAACACTTTGGGTATACAGTCATACACTATTGCACAACAATACCAAATAAGTAGATGTAGCTATATAGTCTCGTGTAGTCTATATATAATTATAATCATGTCTTTAAGGCAAGAATCCCTTGCCTGGCATAAGCTTACATGAACATAAAAGTATAACCCCAAACAATAACCAACTAATTAGAAACGTACTACATTATAATTATAGTCTTTTTCAAACATAATTATCGTATATATATAGCGGGTAATTTTTATTGTGCCCGACTGCCCGATCAGTATAATATAGAATTATTTGATAATTAACCAATTGCGGTAGGAGTTTTAATACGAAATATATATGAAAATCTCCACCTGATATAAAAATAACCCGCTATACGGTATATGTAATAATTTATGGATCTTCTACAATGTCATGTGTTCATACGCTAGCTACACACTAGAAATGCTACAACGACGAGCATAAACATCTACCAGCTGTTCTTCTAAACTACGAGACTTATCAAGCGAGGTAGGATCCTCGTGCAAAGGAGCGGGGTACTGTCAACGGGAGTGATGATTAGCCCTTCCTGGAGGTCCGCTGTGCTCACATTATTGATTGTGTCTCCGCTCGTACCTGTGTGTGTGTGTGTGTGTGTGTGTGTGTGTGTGTGTGTGTGTGTGTGTGTGTGTGTGCGTGTGTGGAGTGGTGGGGTAAGTTTGTGTCACTGTGGGGGTATAGATAATGCAAATTATAACGTGACAATTTCATATTATCTACAATGTATATGCATGTCATGTATAGACAAACAGATATACGAACACTAACACATTGTGGACCCAAAATGTTTTGAGTACGTACGAGGAGGTTCTGTATTAGTCGGGCGCCGCCGCCCTCTACCAGTTCCCGGAAGGAGGTCGGGAATCAAGCCTATCCACAGTTTTGTTCTGCTGGTGGAATTCCACCAGCTCCAATCAGATTGCAGTATCTCATCAAACCCACCCAACTTACCACGTGTGAATTGTGCACACGTTGGATTGACCGAGCAACATCCATTTTAATAAATGTTATTCATCGCTATTGGCTAGCACCCACATAGATACTCATGATACTATTGCGTAACAGGCCAGAACAAAACTGTGGATAGGCTTGATTCCCGACCTCCTTCAAGGAGGGCGGCGATGCCCGACTAGATCTGTATCAAAAGGCGCCGCTAAACTACGTACACATGCACTCAGTATCATGCAAACTGCTTACAAGGATCCAGTACTTGCGAGCCGATTCGGCAGGTACTACTTGTATTGTCGTCAGTTGGCCCAGAGATCATAAACTCCACAGTTACACTGGTGCCGCTGATAACCACTCCTTCGTTGATGAGATGAGCGGAACACCGTCCAGTCGAACCTGTGTGTGTGTGTGTGTGTGTGTGTGTGTGTGTGTGTGTGGGTTGTGTGTGTGTGTGTGTGGGTGGGTTGTGTGTGTGTACACCATTCACCACACCTGAACGAACTCCTCTGGTTAGTGTGAAAGTCTGGCCGTTAGAAGCTGTAGCTGTGATGGTGATGTCTCTAGGACCAACTCTGTCCACTGGAGAGAACACAAAGCTACCAGAGAATGCATCCATACCGAGATTACCTGTAGAAAAAATTTTCATTGTTTAATTGAAGATATTAGATCAATAATGTGAGCATTGTAGGAACAGCACTGAGTGGTGTCAATAGAGAGGTGGTCTCTTTAGGGATATCAATAGTGATAGCATTGTAGGGACAGTACTGAGTGGTCTCAATAGAGAGGTGGTCTCTTTAGGGAGATCAATAGTGATAGCATTGTAGGGACAGTACTGAGTGGTCTCAATAGAGAGGTGGTCTCTTTAGGGAGGTCAATAGCGATAGCATTGTAGGGACGGTACTGCATGACAATCGAGTGGTGGAAACGTACATGGCCCAGAAATAGGGTTGCGACCAGAAATGGCACAGGTAGCTGATGCCAAAGGATTATTTGCTTCGAATGAGACTACTATACCAGTTCCGTCCACAATAGGTGTATCATCAATGAACAGCACCTCTAGGGTAGGTGCATCTGTGGAGGGAGGGAGGAGGGTGGAGTATAGTCACACAATAGCTTGCTGGGTGAATGGCTAAAGTAAGTACAGGATATTTAACAAGTTTTACAGCACGTACGTGCATTTAGACCAATGAAATAGCTGTATACATGTAATAGTTGTGTACCATGGATATACCCAAGGATGTATTGGATTTGTACTACCGGGGCTGTTCTATGTATTCCCCGAGGGAATACATACAACTGCACGAGGTAGTACAATAACAATTTACAACCGAGTAGTACCAGGAGCACATTACAGAAGGAGCGTCAACTGTGCATGGGTTTGGAAATCGCATCTCGTGTGCTTTCCTAAACGCCGCATTGCCTTATAAGAAAAGTGTGTAAGTACTGTGTACATAAAATTAATTACAGACCACGGTCATCCTGTGAATATTATTATGAACGGATTTTGTATGTAGTGCAGCAGCAGGAGAGCTAGGTTGAACCAAAAAGAGCTAAAATGAATAGCTAGGTCTTTGATGGATGTTGGTATACATCGTGGAAGAGACTGTCATTGGTGAGGTACAGAAAGTTCTAAAATAGGAGCATATCCAGTTACTTTGTACAGAGAAAGTTTGCTAGACTTAGACTAACACATACTAGGCGTTTTGTTTTTGCAGTAGGGAGTCTTACTAGTGTTCTTAGAAGAGAGAGCTTACTACCAGGCCTATAGCTAGCTAGCTAGCTGTAGCTTTTCACTTTTATTGACCTATGCTTGGTAAAAGTGCACCGTCAGCTCAATTAGCACTCGCCTGCAGATCTACTTAGTGGTTTTGCATATAAGGTCATGCTTCCACGAGCCCGAGGTAAGACGCTCCACTTCTGTAATGTGCTCTTGGTAGTAGTAAACACTCTTTGATCCCTGCCGTGCATGCACTGTGCACATTTTGTGTGTGTGTGCTTGCACTTGACAAACCACATTTACAACTTCACACTCAAGTTCCAATGGGGTCAGGTAGTTTTAGTGCATCTGATTGGAAAACTTCACAATGTGATCCTAGTGTGTCACAGTAGTGATCTATAAAAGAGTGGCTCCTTTAAGGGTGGAGGGTGGGCTTTAGGCTGTACCACAAGCAAGTCAATGTACCCTAGGGTACATGAATGTATACCCTAGCAGGGTACATGGCATTTGTACCCTGGAGTATCCTAAGAGTTTCAATGGCTATTCCTTAGTGTCAGAGCACATCATGGTACAAATATATATATATTGTACGTACGTGTACAGCATCGTCGCACACTTGTCTACAGACCTATGTACATACCTGGGAGTGTGAATGTTCTGGTAACGACTTCTTGCTGCTGGAAGACATCAATAGCTGTGACTGTG
This sequence comes from Halichondria panicea, assembly GCF_963675165.1. Lineage (NCBI taxonomy): Eukaryota > Metazoa > Porifera > Demospongiae > Suberitida > Halichondriidae > Halichondria > Halichondria panicea. Next base: position 2,899,782 of record NC_087377.1, read on the forward strand.
AGGCTATAATCGACACCGTCCATGAGAGGTGGGGCCGGAATGGTGTTGACTACGTCTAGCATACCTGTAAACGAAAAATTAAACGTCAATCAATTTTCCCCAGAAATGCAATCGTGCAACACATTGAATATATCCATACACTATTATAATACAATTCTTGGATTTTCAGAGATAGTAAATTTAATGATCAAATGGACTCACGTCCACAGCTAGTGAAATTGTACCTAAAAAAATTATAGAGAAGCCTGCTTGTCGATTAATTGTGGTGTCCCTATAAGCAGGCCACCCTCTATAATACAGCCAGGTTAATGGGCCTCAAAGTCTCTCCATAGCTTGGACCTGTGTTAGCAGGCCACCCTCTATAATACAGCCAGGTTAATGGGCCCCAAAGTCTCCATAGCATGTGTTTGGACCTGTGTTAGCAGGCCACCGTCTATAGTACAGCCAGGTTAATGGGCCCCAAAGTCTCCATAGCATGTGTTTGGACCTGTGTTAGCAGGCCACCCTCTATAATACAGCCAGGTTAATGGGCCCCAAAATCTCTCCATAGCATGTGTTTGGACCTGTGTTAGCAGGCCACCCTCTATAATACAGCCAGGTTAATGGGCCCCAAAGTCTCCATAGCATGTGTTTGGACCTGTGTTAGCAGGCCACCGTCTATAGTACAGCCAGGTTAATGGGCCCCAAAGTCTCCATAGCATGTGTTTGGACCTGTGTTAGCAGGCCACCCTCTATAATACAGTCAGGTTAATGGGCCCCAAAGACTCTCCATAGCTTGGACCTGTGTTAGCAGGCCACCGTCTATAATACAGCCAGGTTAATGGGCCTCAAAGTCTCCATAGCATGTGTTTGGACCTGTGTTAGCAGGCCACCCTCTATAATACAGCCAGGTTAATGCGCCCCAAAGTCTCCATAGCATGTGTTTGGACCTGTGTTAGCAGGCCACCCTCTATAATACAGCCAGGTTAATGGGCCCCAAAGTCTCCATCAAGGGCCACCACTATAGATTGTGTATGTACAATGTATGTTATGTCTACTAAATTGGAAGCTTATTTTCACTCACAAGGGACATTGCCGAGACTTGGGTTCACGGAACATAACAAAGATGTCAAGCTGGTGTCAGCTGTGCAGGTGAAGCTATAGAAGAAAGCTGTGAGCTCCACTCGCACACAGTTAAGTCCTAGGAGGGAGAGAACAATGAAGAGCTGCACACAGACACCCACGCACGCCCACACATACACCCACACACCCACACAATTTAGTTACAAATCAAATTCATACATATATGCGTACGTCTCAGAGAGTAAACGGAACTGTCATGCAGGGAAGTGCTAGTAAGAATTATGTAGGCAATAATATTATACAATACACACAGTGTTGCATGCACGTACCGAGTGCTGGAGCAATCATGAAATCGAATGAAAACTGAGCTGTCTCTCCATCGCTGTCCGTAACCATAATATAGAGGGTGTGGTTACCAGAACCAAGTCGGCCAACCACTTCACTTGATATAGGTGCCGCAAGATCTGAGGGAAAGGTACAGTAATAATTATGGTATATACAAGCATGTGATCGACATGTGCAAATTGAATCATCACCAATATCGTGAGATCAGTATAACAAAATATTGGGAGATAATTCATGTTGTATTGAAAAAAACATACGTTAATTTACTTATAGCTGAAAATGGACAATTTTGGCCAGACATAAACTACTATTTAGTTCACTTTATAGATGGATTACTTACCACATTCTTCATATGCTCCGTCGTTAAAGCTACAGACAGTATTGAAGGTAGGGAGTGGACCCATTGCCGTACAACTAAGGTCAGGTTGCACTACGGGGTTGCCCCCCATGAAGGGGGTACAGGTCAAGTTGATAGCTGGGGGGGGGGGGGGACAGAGTGAATTACGTGCGTACAAAGTATAACGTTTAATTAAAAGTACAGATGTGTACAAACAAGAAACTATAATAAAACTGCATCACTAAATTGTTGCAACTTTATATAATAATTATAATTATATTGATAATAATAATAATATAACGTGCTAGACTTACCAATGCGCATGCAGGTCAGATCCTCTCCTGTCCAGGTTCCATTCGCCTGGCAGTTCCGGTATGGATTGCCAGCCTCCAGCTCGTAGAACTCGTCACAACTGTGGCAATATTAGCTTAAATTAATGTGGAATTAAGACCACTCTAACAATATTGGTACTGTATTGGCAGGCAGCTCTTTGAAGTGTACTTTTCATAGTAACCTCACAACTATGGGACGCCAATTGCACCAAAGTTACTTTTTTGATGCTCTCATTACTTTTTCGAAAAAAAGTTAATTTTGGCACATTCGTCACCCATACACAAGCTAGGTAAAATGGGATACCGTATTACTAGAATATTTTGCGGGTGAAAAACTTTGGCAAATGAGCCAAATGAGCAGAAAGTTTGACCCTTTGCGATCTAACTATTGCGCTCTGGCAAGGATCGTGTGTATTTACTAGTAATAATTATAGGTTTTGCGGATTTTATCGTTGCGAATTGATCAATTAACCATCGCAAAATTCGCAAATGTTTGATGCTCGCAAAACATTCTAGTAATACGGTATAGTTGTAGAATTCCTAGCACATGCACATTCCCGGTAATTACAGTATAATTTACTCTTGACAGCATGTGAGGAGAAATTAATATAAGTATCGTGAATCCCTCTACCAAAAGTTGAAACTTTTACTGTTAAGAGTGCTGCACAGTTTATTATCATGTACGTGCCTGTAATGGGCCGTGGTTCCCACCGCCTGCTCTCCCATTAGCTGTTGACCACCACCAACAGTGACGCTACCATTGGCAACGCTGAGTTCAGGACAGAACCCTACAGAGAGAGAGAGAGATATGTAATTTACATTAGAAGTTAATTGGGAACAATAAGAAAATACACAAACTACCGTACTACGTACCGAACAGTAACAGTGTTTGAGAGTACTAGACAATTAAATTAGCCGAACATTATTTTTACACTTAATTCGCTATTTAACTTTTGCAATTTGGCAAGAATCGTGATGTCATACCGTACAAGAAGTACAGGTGTAATTATGGTCAGTCTAACAAAGTGCCATCATTCGTGCAGTAAAATAATGGTGTCACCAATAATGATATACAGGTACTTACGAGTAATGTTGTCGTCATCAATGATGACTACGGTTACCGTGTCAACCAGTACATACACGTTAACGTCCACAGCTTCCAACATGATTTTGAATGTTTCGTTTGCTTCAATGTTAATATCATCTTCGATATTCACATAGAAACATTCTGTCGAGCCCTGCTCTGAGTTGATAGCGATGGAGCCAATCTCCCATAGGGCTTCGAAGTCAGCACCTTCTGCAGTGGTGTGTGTGGGGAGTTGGGGGGGTGAGTGGGTGGGTTAGGTGTGTGAAGACCAAAAAATAAAAAATTAGGCCTTTGAATTTTGAATTGAAACTAGGAAAAGTCTTTTTATGCCTCGGTGCGCATGCGCAAGCGAGGTATACGGTAGTGTGTTTGTGTGTCTGTGTGTGTGTGTGTAGACTATTTCAGCTGCTCAAGGATCAATGAAGTGCAAGTAAGAGTTTCTATAGGCTTCTAGTCATGTTTTCTTGGCATGATATTTGTGGATTTGCAAAATAAAGCTTCGTTCTTGAGTTATGCCTAGTTTTGCTTACTTGGAATGCCATTGCAGCCTTTTCAGAAGAGTCCGTAGCAAAACTTGTTCACCGAGTGTTGCTACTCTACTTAGTAGTTAGCTCTGCACTAGAACGCTAGCTATTGGTAGCTGTAATTCATAAAGTTAGCTTATCTATATAAAGTCACTGAGAAGAAAAGACTTATTACATGCATCTATTGTTGTATTATGTGGCTTTAATACCAGGACCTCAAGAAAGAAGAAAATTGATTCTTCCAGGATCTGTAGTTCAGTGTATAATTATAATATCTAAAAGGACTTGTGTACATGCATATTGTTATCTATAATTGTTATATAGTAGTGTTTTGTGGCTTCTGGATCTTGGATATCACAGGGGGAATGAGCGCGCATGCGCATTACATCCACAGGAATAATTAAAGGGTGTGTCCAAAGAGATCAATTTCACAAATGGCTACAGAGTGAAAAGAGAGCTGCAAGGCTCTGCTGACTTGCAGCCATTAATTTTAGACTTGAACTTTTGGCATCGATCGTTTTTAACAACAATCATGGTCGATCATTACCTACTCTTTGAGTTTCACAATGCAGCAAAATTAAAAAATAATGTTCTCATCATGATAATTATAATCAATGTGACAGTGTATAAAAGCTAGCTAGTAGTTATGTAGCTTTGGCACCTCCACCGAGGCATCAGCACCCGCGGTGCTTTCATTATTTAAAGCTTTCAAATCATACATTAGATCAACAGTACATAAATGTATGGCTGTTGAAAGCAACTGCAACGCACACTATACTCTCTTGATTAAGAACACAAACATCCATTCTATAGAGAGTCATATTGTCCTTCAAGTATGTACCCCCACACACCACGCCCACTCACCATCGGCAGGGTAGGCGTCGTCGGGGCACTCCTTTGTGTTCGCACGTAGCACTATGGGGCGTTGGCAACCCTCTCCTCGGATGAGCTCCACGCACACATGCACCAAACCAGCATCCTCCAGGACATACACCCGCGTCGCATTGAAGCCAATCTTGACAACTGGAGGGGGGGGGGGGTTTCGAGTATAGTTAGCAGTGATTAAGATCGTGTGTTTACACGCACATGCATGTGCAGTATAGCACATGCATGTGCAGTGTAGCACATGCATGTGCAGTGTAGCACATGCATGTGCAGTGTAGCACATGCATGTGCAGTGTAGCACATGCATGTGCAGTGTAGCACATGCATGTGCAGTGTAGCACATGCATGTGCAGTGTAGCACATGCATGTGCAGTGTAGCACATGCATGTGCAGTATAGCACATGCATGTGCAGTGTAGCAGGAACTGTATACTTATAGTTCCCGCTGACCTGGGTTGGCCAAAACAGATTGTACGTATATGTATTAAGCTCCTTCCCATAATTATAATTATAGCTACGTACATAACGTCAACTTATATTGACTCATTAATTTGTTACAATAAAATTAATTTTATGACTATATATTACAATTATGATTCAGAAATACATTGTACGCTATATAAACATGCACTACACATGTCACACACGTCACAGTATTCACATCGTCGACTTACTGTCATCATCAACAACAATAATATCAGCGGAATCGTAACCCTCGACGACCACTGCCAATTCACTGGTTGATTCCAGTTCCAATTCCACGCTCTGTTGCGCCATCTTGTTGAGAATGCTATCATCAGGAAACATAACGTTCACATATTCGACAAACGTGGCTTGAGCCAGTGCCTCAAAAGTGAAGAATACGTAAAATCTGAATACTGGGGGAGGAGGGAGGAGGGAGGGGGGATGGACAGATTATTTTTTGCCATGAAAATGTCGTTACCGTATTACTAGAATATTTTGCGGGTGAAAAACCTTTGCGAATGAGCCGAATCAACAGAAAATTTGACCCTTTGCAATCTCGTTCTGGCAAGGAGCGTGTGTATTTACTTGTAATAATTTAGGTTTTGCGGATTTGATTGTTGCAAATGGATCAACCCTCGCAAAATTCGCAAATGTTTGATGCTCGCAAAACATTCTAGTAATACAGTATGCTATTCCCAACTATGGTTATTGTGTGGGCGTGGCTATAGTGAACTGCACCACTATGATTATAACACTTATTCAACTTTGTTTGAAACGGTCCTGTACTCATCAAAAGGAAGCTCCCTACACTAATTAATCTCATCAAAAAAGGACGCCCCTACACTAATTAAAGTCATAAGAAGGGGATGCCCCTACACTAAAAGGACGCCCCTACACTAATTAAAGTCATAAGAAGGGGATGCCCCTACACTAATCAAAAAGGGACGCCCCTACACTAATTAACCGTTACTCACCACCACCGGATACATGGAAGCTTCCGGATACTGTGATGTTCTCATCGCTAGGATTGTACACATTGATAGCGACGGCAAGGTACTCCCCCTCCACCACACTGTAGAGCTGTGGGACCAGTCGTAGCTGAACCATGTCTGTGTGTGGTGTGTGTGGTGGGCATGAGTGTGTGTGGGCGTGAGTGTAGGTGGGGTGAACAAGTACGTACAACCTATAAGCGTGGTACATACCTAAGTTGCTGGTTTGAATAACGTATAGTGGGTATAATTTTCGTGGGGAAAATAATTCGTTCAACTACATAAAAAACGGTGAGTTAATGACTTCATTGCCTGCACTGCATTCCTACGTTCTGGTAAGCCACGCCTAGGTTTTCGTGGAGGTCAGCTTGCCCACGAAAATAACGAATATTTTACCCCTTGAAAATTACCCGCTGTAATGGTAACCAATAGCCTACCATGAGTGCAGGCGGGCTACATGTGTATATAGACACACTACCAAACAGTATAATTATTATAATATTATAATGATTATCATAATATCAAGGGCGTATGAAGAGAAGAGGGCATGTAACTCACAATGTATACTGCGTATGCGTCGTATTATTGATGAGATGTACAGCAGGATATACTATATACTATATTTAGCCAACCGCCCACTAGGGAATAGAGTAAAAGTGATCGAGGCAAGACTATAAAGTACATTCTTTACAATTTTTAGACATAAGCCCCCGCCTATTTCTAATACGTAGTTGCATGCCCTCTTCTCTTCATACGCCCTTGGTACTACATAGCGTGCTCGTTGCACTACTTATGAATATTCAAAGTGTGTGTTAATTAAAAGCACTTGTACACACAATACTAATCGTACGTACCCGGCATGCAAACGACGCCGTTTCCAAAGAAGTCATCATCACAGACACAGCTGAAGTTGCCGGGGGTGTTTGTGCAGGTGGCATTGGGGTGACAGTTGTCCTGTTCAGAGGCACACTCGTCTATGTCTGTGTGGGAATGGAACAGTGTGTATGGGAATGAAACAGTGCGTATGGGAATGGAACAGTGTGTATGGGAATGGAACAGTGCGTATGGGATATCCACTGTAGTGACAATCAGCTCGTACAGGACTATTATACAGTCAGTTCTAAGGCAATTTCTACCAGAGCGATAAATAATAGTCAAACCGACATTAAAATACTTCACTCATAAGATATCACTGCCAAACAAATCGCCTCCCGTGAGACACCACACCCATTAAGTGAGACCACACCCATTACACAACACTCACCTGTGCACATAGATCCATCACCAAAGTAACCGGAGTCACAAGCACAAGTGAAGCTGCCCATTGTGTTAGTACACTGAGCATTGTCGTCGTCGCAGTCATCCTGATCCTCACTACATTCGTCAATATCTGTATCATGAGGGGAGCGGGGCAATTAAAGAGCTATATATAATTATGTACAGTATTCACTTGATTAACGCGTTTATTTCAGATCAAAGTCTTTAGAGGGGGCGTTTAAACGAGGAGGGCTTTTATTGTTATGTCTACTAGTAGACATGCGTATTATTTTGTGTGAATGAGTCTTGACCGTTATTTTTATTGAATGCCGGCAACATGCAGCTACATTAACTTGGAAGGTTCAAAGGTCGTATTGCACACACATAATAATAATAATATTTAGGACCAATCTTCCAAGTTATCTTACCAGCACAGTTGCCAGAGCGACCGTCTCCACGGAAACCAACGAAACAAAGACAGTCGAAAGAGCCGGCATTGTTAATACAAGCAGCATTGGCATCGCAATCATCGGAACCCACGGCACACTCGTCAATATCTGAGAGGGTGGGGAGGTACTGCGATGATATTTGTATAACAACAATTTACACTGTAAGTTTCCCAGAAAACTACAATTTTTACGAAAACAAGAATGTGCAAGTACAAATAAGACTCTGCATGCAAATACCTAAGCAGCTATATTATAGCACCCGACTGTTTGTTGAACACATTATTATTATAATTATGTATAATTATTAGCTTGCTAACTTTTATTTAAAAAACTTCCTTACCAACGCAAGTCCCACCGTCTCCCGTGAAACCTGAAGGGCAAGTACAAGTGAATCCCCCGATAAAGTTAGTGCACGTAGCTTCGTCAGCACAATTATCCGTGCCAAGAGCACACTCATCTTCATCTGCAGACAGAGAAACAATGCCGTTGAAGCACATCAGCAAAAAAAAACAAGAGCCATGCAACTACAGCACACGTACACGTATGTACAATAATAATAATAATGTACAAATGTGAACACTGAATATATGTAATAATGACTTCCATTCTCTGATACTGAAAGAGATGCAGCTAATTAAAGGTGAACTTTGACCTCAGGAGGTCTCAATAACTATTTGAAAGAGCTTCAAAATATCTAAAAGGTATACTGCGACTATACATGCATTTTGTTATCGTTCATGTAAAAATTAATTTGCTGCCAAAAAAATCTCTGCCACATGCACCCACTTACCAAGACAGGTCATTCCATTACCACGGAAACCAGAGTTACAGTTGCAAAGGAACCCTCCAAAAGTGTCTATACAGAGAGCATTGTCATCGCAGTTGTCAGTGCCAAGCATACACTCGTTGTCATCTGGAGGGAGGAGGGAATGCATGAGACAAGAGATGTTAATTCATGAATCAATCAGATACCGTATAGCGCAAAATTTTCGAGGCACTTATTATTTCGTGGAATAATACAAGCACTTCGTTGCATAATGTTCATGGAATGACTGCTTACCGAAAGCCACGCCTTTAATCTTTGCATGTTATAGCAGATAATTCTTTTTTCGTGGACTATAATATTTTCGTGTAGGATTGCTAACCCACGAAATTAGCGAACATTAAGCCTTTTAAGGCACTGGTCGGTCTACGCATATGGAGGGTGAAAAAATTATAGAGATCGCAGTTTTTGAGAGGTACAGGTACGTACATTTATTGACAATTAAGCTATAGTATTGTAATAACAGGATTGATGCCATTACAACATTGTAATAACAGGATTGATGCCATTACAACATTGTAATAACAGGATTGATGCCATTACAACATTGTAATAACAGGATTGATGCCATTACAACAGGAGCTAGCCAATGAAATGAGTTCCTATAATAAATTACTATACCGTATATAGCTGGTAATTTTCGTGGGGCAAAAATTAATATTTGTGGTTTTTGTGGTTGAACACTAGATCATGAATATTTTACCCACGAATGAAGCAACCTTGCCGCCTACCTTTACCTGCAGTGCAAGCAGTAGCCTCGAATCCAGGCCGATTCAAATACGGCCTGGTATCTATTGCATGTGTAATTAATCATAGGCGTGGTCCATACACGCCCACGTACTATCTAAAATGTATATGAAGCTTTATAGCCTAGCTAGCTAGCTGTGGCCCTCTATGGTGTTGTCGAGAAGGCTTGCACACTAATCTGAAACCAAAAGAGGCTCTCATCTACCTCTATGATGGTTGGATGGTCGTGATTTATTGAACTGTACAAATGAGAGCTTCTTCTGGCTTCAGACTAGTGTGCAAGCCTTCTCGACAACACCATAGAGGGCCACAGCTAGCTAGCAAGTCTTCTCGACAACGTAATAGAGAGCATAAGCCACAGCTTCATAGGAGACAAGTATTTGTTAAAATTAATACGGAAAGAAACTAGTAAACAAACTAGTTTACGGTATAATTTTACAAAGGTTTACTAAAGTATAACGAGTCACCCAGATTCCACTATCACCCATGCAATAGACACCAGGCCGTATTTTAATCGGCCTGGTCTCGAGGCTATGCAAGCAGCAACCACGAAAATATTATCCACGAAATGACTAAATATTGCCCAACCACTAATGTTTTGCCCCCGAAAATTACCCGCTATAAATTATTATACGGTATATGTACTGCATGTACATAATTATAATATCAGCGACTCACTTTCACACACGACACCATCTCCACTGAAGCCAATGTTACAGAAGCACAGGAAGGAACCCTCAGTGTTCAAACAAGCACCATTAAAAGAGCAGTTGTTCGTGCTGAGACTACACTCGTCGATATCTGAGAAAATGAACTGTTATTCACTTGTTGTCCTTTGACCTCTGAGATCAAAGTACCAATATAGGGGCCCTTGACCACAATCTACTACCGGGCCATTAAACAGCTTGTGGCCCTCATAGCCATTAGATATTATGATCATTACCAAGAGTAATATTATGATAGAGAAGAGAGTATATCGAACGTAGGCATACTGTGTATCAGATGTATGCGGAGAGTAGCGTGACTTCTTGTATCTGTCACAAGCTTGGAATTTGCACACTTGGATTGGTCAGTGTGCAAATTCAAAATAAATACCATGGCAATACATTGATAGGTCGACTTTGAGAGCACATGCAGCTAACCAAAATTAATACCACTCATGATTGACCTCTGACCCCGTAACTATCGAAGCTAATTTCACCCCACCATCGTCAACGTACCGAAACAAGTCACTCCATTTCCAGTGAAGCCAGAGTTACAAGTACAGAAGAAGCCTCCCGGTGTGTTCGTGCACAAAGCATTTGGGGAACAGTTATCAAGACCCATAGCACACTCGTCTATTTCAGGACCTGTATGAGTGGGTGGGGTGTATGAATGGGAGGGGTGTATGAGTGGGTGGGATGTACGAGTGTGTGAGTGTATGAGTGGGAGGGATGTACGAGTGTGTGGGTGTATGAGTGGGTGGGAGGGGGATGCAGGGAGTGATTTTGTGTGAGATACTTGTACTTATAATTATGTATCCACTACATGTAGTTATATGCCAACTCGGGTAGTTTATTTCTCCATTGTAACACACGGCTAACTCTTGTAGCTGATCTATATCTATACTATACAAGCTAAACTATATACACTGTACATGATGTGCAGCTTGTATCGTTCAACAATATACATGTACGTATATTTGACAATTAAATCATGTGTATGATACACAATCTTACTGCATGATGAGAGATGACTCGTTTGCTAGCGCTAGCTAGTGTTGAAAAGTAAGCAAGCTAGCAACACTATAACTAGGTCATTAAACCAAACCTCTATTAGACAGTATAGTTAGAGTATAGTGTGACACTTACCGTCGTTATCGAGGAAGGTAAGAGAGAAAGCAGTGTTTCCCACAGCAGAAACACCTGTCACGTTCCCTGGGATCTCAAGAGGAACGGTGACCGTCGCGCCATTTTCGCGAAGGTTGTCTTCGGCAGCAGACAAAGTACCGCACACTACGTCTCCAGCCACCAATCCAGCGCGGAATTCCCAGTGGGCCCAAATAGAAAAAGAAGCTGCATGGATGAGAAAAACAGGCAGTAAATAAAGATACTTCTATTGAAAAAACAACAACACACACTATATCATGAATGTATGTCATACGTGCAATATGTGCGTAAAAAAACAAAGACATGGTCTGATGATTTCATAAGTTCAGGAGATGTATAAAAGAACGTAAGAGGGACTTACGAAAGACACGGTGATACCAGATACCAAAGGAAATTCCGACGAAGCCACCCTCAATGACTATGCAGACCTGGGTACTACTAGCCTCCATGACAGTGTAGGCAGCAAGTTGATAGGATATCGAAGCTGCATGTGCGTGGACGTGTAGGGATAGAGTCGTACAAATAATTTAATAAGTGAAATATCACATGCAGTTTGCAATTAAGAAATGGTAATCATAAATCTTGATTCGGTGTCACGCAAAAAAGCCTTATTATATAATAGTGATTTCTCTGAAAGATCGCTACGTTATTTCGAAAGCTATATTTATGGTCGATAATCAATTACAAGTGCATTTTGCAGCTCTTTGAAAGGCCTATCACAATAATGTTTAAAGTAGCGATCGCTTTTTGTACATTAGCTGTCATTTCAAGTTCATTTAAACAGTATGCGTTGTCTATAATTGCACTCACCGCTATTGGAGGTTGGGAACTCGCATGTTGGTTCAGTCCCAGTCCAGAGTAAACCCGCCCCAACCAATACAGTGCATGTTCGTTGAGTGTTCCCGTTGAGGATATAGGGGGTGTTACACGAGTACATTGCCACGGAGCCTTCAATCATACCTTGAGAGAAAGAGACGGCACCGTTCTCTGGGTTGCTCAGACCTGGACACATCGGTACACCTGGGTGTGTGTGTGTGTGTGTGTGTGTGTGTGTGTGTGTGTGTGTGTGTGTGTGTGTGTGTGTGTGTGTGTGTGTGTGGGGGATTTAAGAACAGTGTATATACATGTAGTGCTACAACTGTACAGTGTACATTGTATGCTTTATAGAAAACAGTGCTTGAAATTTGTTAATAGATTTCTAAGTGAAATCCACAATTAGTTACGATAACCACCAACTTATTACCAGTATACGCACACAGTTACATAAGAAACACATGCACACTCGCTACTGGGCAACAGAGGCATCCAGTCAGCTACCCCTCCTAGTACCGTACCTAGTACCGTACCTAGTAGCCCAGCTAGTACCGTACCTAGTAACCTAGCTAGTACCGTACCTAGCAATGCTAACCTCTCACATTCCATAGGTAGGCAAAAGAAGCCACCAGTTGTATCAGTAGAAGCCTGATACTAGTAAAGGAGAATGCGCACTTGAAAGTCTAGAGCTGAAATAATACCCTTCAAATATCCTTTTTAAGTATTTCTTAACACACACACACACACAACCTCTTCCCACGCACACACACATCACACAACCCCCCAGGGCCCTCCCACACACACATCACAACCCCCAGGGCCCTCCCACACACACACATCACATAACCCCCAGGGCCCTCACACACACACATCACACAACCCCCCAGGGCTCTCCCACAAACACACACATCACACAACCCCCAGGGCCCTCCCACACACACACATCACACAACCCCCAGGGCCCTCCCACACACACACATCACACAATCCCCCAGGGCTCTCCCACACACACACACATCACACAACCCCCCAGGGCTCTCTCACACACACACACCCTTACCATCATCATCCAATAGAGTCAGAGTTGCAACACTCCGGCCCAAACTAATACCAGCACTGTTAGTGGTCGCCTGGATAGTCAGAGTTTGAGTTCCGTCGTCAACATTGTTGTTGGGGAAATTTAACGATCCACACATCCTATCAACGCCGGGGTCTAGCGACAAAGTCACAAGTAACTGGAAGTTGATAAGGGGCACTGTAGAGAAAAGAGGTCACAATTAGAGACACATTAATTAATAAAATATGTATACCTGTATGTATTAGGTACTTACTGGAGGGCACAAAATAATTATATCATAATAACAATTATATATAGTGAGAAAGAAAGTGGGAGACCAGAGTGCGACATGCGTGACTCGAAAATGGTTATGCCTACATTCAACGTTAATTGCAGAGGCAATTAAACTAATCGAGGCACGCGTGTCGTGCCTCCTCTGGTGAGGAAATAAAAATACCGCTATACGGTATTTTTATATTATACACTTACAGTCTATAGTCAGAGCAACTTGAGAGGCCTGTGTAATGGGTACACTGTTCATGTCCAGCACCACACAGATAGTCAAACTGTCGCCTCCCTCTGTCGCAATGTAAGTAGGGTTTTCAATGGAGACAGCTGAGAAGAGGGAGAGGAAGATGTGCAATCAATGATGTCAATCAATGATGTCAATCAATGATGTCAATCAGAACCTGCTACTATACTAGCTGTATCTACAGTAACCAGCTAGGTGAACAATTAACATTTGTAAAAGGGAACTTAATTTCTTAATTAATTTATTTAATTGTATACGTGTCTTAATAAATTGTTAAGTGTGTGTGGATCGAGTCGTATATGAAAAAAATGATCATAGAACGTTCAATTAAAGTTGCAACGTTTCAGTTACTATACGTATGTAGCAGCTATCCTACGTAGCAACCAAGTCATGAGTAAGGCCTGCATGCCCAGGGTAAACAATTAACAAGCTACACTGAACTCGTAGACACCAATTAACTTATAGGGGGTCTATTGAATAACAACATTGTTAACATTGCCGCATTCCCATGCCAATATTGCATGCAGGTCACAGTGGACAGTTCAGGGATTCATCTCTAGGATTAAATGTTTGGGGGACAAAATATTTGACCACACCCCCTGTTACATGCTAGTTACCAATTGCACATCATAGACAGTACTAAATGTGGTGATGTCATTATTCTACAAAATTGGGGGGGGGGGGCAGGGATGGTTCGTCCCTGCCCCCCCACTAGATGAAACCCTGCCTGTACCAGAATAATTATAGTTGGTACTGACTGTTACCAATTATTATTACAACAGCTAGGAACATTCTAGTGAAGGCAAGCTTTTGTCATAGCTACAGTTTACTGTCTATATTATAAACGAACAAAATGGATGAATTGTAACTGCAAAGACATAATAGACATTAATTTCACATAGTGCAAAAGTAGACAGATTATTATTATAGTAGGTCATAAGTTAATTGGAAGATTCAAAATCTTAGCAACCTTATTTTTTTTATGGATTAGTAGTTCAGGTACCTATATTTTAATATTTCCATGTAAGAAGATAAATTAATTAGGTATAATGCTTCTTACATGCAATTGACAACCTATATAAATAGCACATAATAAAATTATTACATACGTACAGTATATGTAAGCCAATAGCAAAAATTGACAATGCTCTTTTCTTGCAAAAATTATTTACGGATAAAATAATATTGAACGTCAAAATTATCTTGCACTTACTCTGTGCGCTGGCTGGTTTCCATGACCACAGGCACAAGACGCCCAATAGGAATGCAGCTGTCTTCATAACCACCTCAGAGAACACAGTGTATACGTAAATCGAGCTGGCAAAGAATTACAAAGATTTACAATTATCAGCTCAAAAACTAGCTATTTCTTTTATAGTGTTCCAGCAGGATGCATTTGTATTGTGCTACGATAGAGACGGTGTGTACGTGTGTCCATGCATTATTGAATAGTTGAGCGAACATAGCAACCATGTACCAGGCTCAGGGTACAACAATATAATTATCACACGGTTGACAAAATACCTCGAGACAGAATGAAGCTCTTAGCTATAATAGCGTGCCTGACTCTCAGAGGTACCAGCTATACAGCTACATGCCAACAACTGTCACACCGTTGCTATGTGCATGGGAACATATTATATGAGCCTAAACAATTATTACAGGACAAATAGTCCGTGTATGCATGCTATAATTTATAATAATTATTATTATGGGTTCTATTTTGATATTATACAACCTTTTCACGTGGCTTGAAATGCAAACCAAGTCAACCACTATATACATAGTTACGTCAAGGGTAACGGAAGTAGTATATAGCTGGGCATCAGATGTATTCGGAAAGCAAGATGACCGCTTGCTTGGTAACTAAACCTTATTATTCACGGGTTGTCTACATTTTCGATCAGAGAGAGGATCTATGAAACCAGAGGAGGTACGACATCCACTTGTCAAAGGAAACGTTTTAGACACACATTCCTTAGATCAAAGTTCGGAATGTGTGTGTGTTAAAGACACGCGGATGTGGTACCTCCTCTGCTATGAAACAGTACCCACTACAGGAATGACTTACCAACATCAATCTTGCACTTCTCCACTATAGGTACTTTATAACTTGTATACTTCCTCCCACACAAGCCAGTGTAGGTTGACCTTGTCCCTCACATGCATCTGTGTGTACGTAACCTGTATATAACCTAAGGGAAGTGATGACATGCACACACAATGAATGACAACATAACTAAAATGTATTACAGTGCCTGGAGCTACCATTTGCCTCGAGGCAGCAACAATTATGTCGTTAGCGTGTGGGCGGTGGCACATGAGCATTTGTGACATTTACATTCTTGTGGGAGCGTGACATTCTTCACGCACTAGGGCAACTCTCAACACGGCAGCTGGCCAGTCCCTTTCTCTCCAAGGAGAGATTTCTATAATAATTATAGTCTATACTTGTCGCTGGTATATATATAGTATGTAGAGTTATACGCTTATTAGAGCAACACAACTTCCATTGATCAGCTACAATTCTTCGGAGTAATAATTATGTATACCACCTCTGAAATGGAATAAGCCACCCTCACCCATGAAATCACAAGGTGGCACATTATATAATAGTATACCGTAAAACCTCGATTTATAGCAACACTTTTTAATAATTACAAAGCCGGAGGTGGCTACTTTTGGAGGTTGAAAAATTATATTGAAGTCCTGGTGTCGCATATTTAGAGGGTCGCATCTAATTGGAGGAAACTGTACAGAGTCTACTTGCCTCGATTTCAGGCCGCTTAAAACACTGATTTTCCAGTGGGCTACAATCGAGGCTATGGAGTGGCTACATTTACCTCTATTTAGAACGCGACATTAAAAAATAATTGTCGACGCAGCTGTCGCTACTTTTAGAGGTCAGAAAATTGCTGAAGCTCCTGGGTGTCGCCTTAAATCGAGGTCTTATGGCACATGCATGTTCACTCATCCCGAGTCCAACGAGTGGTGCAAGCTGTGCTGTGCTAATACCTCTCCTCTCGCCATGTTTTGCTTTCGCTAGAAAGTTTAATAGAGTGTAAGAAGAGTATAATAATTAATTAAACGTGAAATAAATGTTTGCATTTGCAATTGTTGGCAATGAACTATTAATAGAGTATTGTGAATCACTCATAGACTATTGTATGTGATTAGTACGTGGCTTACCAGGCCCACAAGAAGAAGATAGATCTGCCAAGAGCTAGGGCTAGGGGATCAAGGATCTGCAGGGATTCTCTCACACACATACGTGGTAATCCACCTGGATTCGAGGCTACTTTATGTTACTGTCTAGCCTCGATTTCAGGCCGCTCTCAGTTGAGAAAGCCGCGAGAGGGGCTGGGATCGAGGCTAATTACTGTCTAGCCCTTGTGCGGCTACGCCTCGAGGCATAATAACATCATTTTTATTGCTAATAAGAAACAGTGAGTGTTTATAATAATTTAAACTAGAATTTCTAATTATGGTGAACCTAAAGCTAGCCTAGCTAGTTAACTACACATGTACATGTACAGAGTTCTTCTATTGAGCATTATAATAATTATAGCAGCTATCACCAGCTCTTCAAGTCAGGAGGAATCTTGAACTCCTGTGTGTGTGCATGTGTGTGTGTGTGTGTGTGTGTGTGTGTGTGTGTGCGTGTGTGTGTGTGTGTGCGTGTGTGTGTGTGCGTGCGCATGGGTGTGTGTGTGTGTGTGGGTGTATATATAAGGTAAGTATAATCATTACAGTAATACTACACGAGGATTTAACCAGGATTAAATGGGGCACAAATATGTATAATGCACAACACCATACATGTGCACACAATTGTGTTGGAGTTGTGCCCATTGTTTGCGTTACTACCTCAAAAACGGAATGCTCATGCACTGATGATTAATACTTTGTATTGCACAATATAACACTATCCTAGATGCAGTAAGCCTCGATTTTAGGCTGTGAGTGGGCGCAGTCAGTAATACCGTATAGCGGGTAATTTTCGTGGGGTAAATATTCGTTATTTTCGTGGGCTAGCTGGCCTCAACAAAATTTTAACGTAGGCGTGGCTTACTGGAACGTAGGAATGCAGGTAGGCAACGAGACTAAACGAAATTTTTTACTCACGAAAACCACCGTTTCTCGAGTTGAACGAATTTTTTACCCCACGAAAATTACCCGCTATACGGTATGAGTGAAGTACAAGTGTTGGTGTACAGTACTATTACCGTATTACTAGAATATTTTGCGAGCATCAAACATTTGCGAAATTTGCGAGGGTTGATCACAATAAAATTCGCAAAACCTAAATTATTACTAGTAAATACACACGATCCTTGCCAGAGAACGCAATAGTTGATCGCAAAGGGTCAAATTTTCTGCTGATTCGGCTCATTCGCAAAGGTTCTTCACCCGCAAAATATTCTAGTAATACGGTACACACATACATACCTGGTTCACTGAGGAGTGGAGGATTTATGCGAGACTTGAGAAAGTCAGCAATTTCAGGGTATCCCCACACTATTGCCAGGTCAAGAGGAGCGTCGCCACCATTACTAGTCACACCTGGACAGGTGAGGGACACAGATCTTGTACTAAATATTATATCAGACTGAGAGCATTGACATTAGCCACCTTACGTGTACCATGCAATAATGTATTGTATTACAGTTGACATACTGTATAGCGGGCAATTTTCGGGGGACAAAATATTCCGTGGTTCAGCAATATTGAGAGATTTCGTGGGTAATATTTTCGTGGTTGCTGCTTGCACTGCAGGTAAAGGTAGGCAAGGTCGCTTCATTCGTGGGTAAAATATTCGTGGTCAGACCTCCAACCACGAAAACCACGAATATTTTGCCCCACGAAAATTACCTGCTATACGGTAGTTAGACAGTGTATGCAAAATGTCTCAATATTGCTGAACCACGAATATTTTGTCCCCTGAAAATTACCCGCTATACGGTTATATGGCATGATGATTATTGATGTACTGATTAGTTAGACAGTGTATGTGGTAAAATTAAAGCCAGAAACTATTTATTCGTTCTAAGGTTTCATACTGAATGTGCTTAGCAACCCACATTGAAGTAAAGAGATGTCTCTAAAGCCAGGCGAGGATATTCTACAAGAGCTATGCATTTGCATTAGTGTCTACATAACATTATTATGTGTAGTGCATGGGTGTGGTCAAATCAGAATATCGCTACAAGAGATCAAAAGTTCAAATATAATTATAACTGTAAAGGGGGTAATTAAATTGGCAGTGGCAGTACCCACTACAGTGGAACCTCTGTTAACAACCACCTCCTCCGAATAAAGGCCAGTTGCTATATAACGGCCAGGCACCCAGGTCCAAAATGAACAGTTTGTGTTTATACAAAACAACATCTCAACAAAGGCCACCTCTGTATAAAGGCCAAAACATTGTTCCCCAAAGGTGTCTGTTATAGAGGGGTTCCACGTACATGTACTGTACAAGCATGACTCACCAACGTTACACTTGCCCTCCTCCACCAGCCACTCAACAGCCTCTTTGAATCCATACGTACATGCCATGTGCAGTGGTGTTCGTCCGTCCCTGTCCCTCACATCTGTGTGTGATAATACACCTCACAGTGAAGTGATGACATGAACACACTAGCTACACACACACACTGACAACATAAGCCCCGCTTATACAAAACACCTAATCCGGGTGAATCCTCCGGGTCAAATTTTTCCAGTAGTGATGCATGCAGGGCATAGTAAAACAACTACTAATAGCTAATTTAATACTGGCACAGACTCGTGATTGTAAATCGCAGTCCTTGTCTAAGTCAGTACTCTTTGCTTAGCATTTGTGCAAACATTGGCTGATACAGGGAACACCCATGCACTAACATGTGGTCTATTTGATGGAGAAGCCAGTTCGATTGCGTATAATTATAGTCACTCACCTACATCACATTTTCCCTCTTCAACTAGGTATTTGATAACTTCCACAGTTCCCTCCATGCAAGCCAAGTGCAGCGGTGTTTTGTTGTCATTGTCCATCACATCTGTGTGTTGATACAGTGAAACCTCTGTTAACAACCACCTCCGAATAAAGGCCAGCTAAATTATAACGGCCAGGCATTCCCCAAATGAACAGTTTGTGTACAAAACCACCTCTCAACAAAGGCCACCTCTGTATAAAGGCCAAAACATTGTTCCCCAAAGGAATATTAAATTCAAGTGAGATATGTTATTACAGATTCAGAATAATTATTGTGACATTGTTTTTGGTGTGGGATTTCAAACGCTATACACGGCTTAATTACATACATCAAGTGTACAACTGTTTGCATTGTCATGCTCGTCCATTATCCGTATACAGTTATTGACAATTGGGGTTCATTGTGAACCCACTCACCAACATCCATTTTGAGTACTTCCATTAGGTACTTGACAACTTCTGCATTTCCCTCCAAACAAGCTGGGTGCATAGGTGTCTGGTTGTTCATGTCCCTCACATCTGTGTAGGTGATACCTCATGACATGCAAACACAAGATCATCACAATAATTAGTTCTAAAAATTTGGGCTCAATCCTTTAGCTACGCTACGCTACTGACACACACACACACACTTACCAGTACGACATTTTACATTCTGTGTCAAGTACACCATAATCTCCATACGCCCTTTGTGGCATGCCCAGTGAAATGCAGTCATGCCATGTCGTCCGTCACCTTTCTCGATATCAGCTCCACCACTAACGAGTTCTTTAGTGATCTCCAGGTGGCCATTCATACACGCTACATGTACTGGAGGGAAACTGCCCTTATACTTGTACCATTCCACACCCCAATATATCTGGTGGTTGGGGTTGGCCCCCTGTTTCAACAGGGACCGAACTTCGCTGGCATCATTATTTTGAACTGCTTTTGATAGATCCAAGGCTAGTATCTCTTGAGCACTGCATGTGTATGATTATAGTTGGAGCATCACAGAAATCATGAACTCTAGCTATATTATGTAACATCAGTATTTAGAGGGGTAGTTTTGTTCTGGCCAGTTACGCCAATGGCAATATTCATTTACAAGTGGATGTTACCCAATAGCGATGATTACCATTTAAAGCGGGTGTCAGCCACTAGCAATGTCTAGCAGTCATGAACTTAATTACTTATTAGTAATACGTGGTACATGGTAAAGTTAAGTGGGTGTGATAAAATACTGATTGCAATGGAATTCCACCGGCAGAGCAAAACTGCATGTATATATATATATAGGCTTATTACTATCACCAGGAGTACATATGTGCTCCTGGTATCACTAGTACCCATACCGTGGCATTTACCCTTGGCATTTAATTAATTGAGAACAAAGCACCGGGGATTTTGATCACTATAATTAAAAGTACTTGTCGCCATCACAAGATGGCCACTCTAGTCTACATATGACATGTACATGTTCACTCACCCTGAGTCTTGTTCACTTCCAGTAGCCATAATGATGGATACAGCGTTTGTTCATAGACGGCTTGTTTATCTCACAGTAAAATTAAAACCATCGCGAGATGTCACATGCATTCCCTAGCCCTAGATGGGCGTGCCCGTGGCCGGGGACGGGCACGCCCATCTAAGCCAGCCCTTCCTCTGTCAGAGGAGGTACGACCGGAAGCGATGTATCACTGCTAAATTGACATTCTTTAAATAACGCGCACACTTGCCACAAACAAAATGTCTTCCCAGCAAAACGTAGACAGCGACATTGCTAGTCCTTTGTCAGTCTCTAGTCCCTTGTCATCAGTAGAAATTGGACTTGACAGATTGATCACTATATTTTGAAGATAGGAATAAAGTTTGCTTATATCATCCCGTCCTTCTCAGTGATCTATGTGGATTTGCGACAAGTTAGAATTCAGTTCCTTGATAAAGAAGACCAAGACAGTGCTAGTGACTCTCCTGTTGTAATGATGGATGCCTTCATCAGAGCTGATCCCGAGCTAGACAAAATAGTACCTCCTTTCACTATTCAACTCAAAGATTACTGCTTCGTATCGGTAAGAATTCCGTCCACTACATTAAACTGATATAGTGCTAGTGATCATACAAACTATAATTATAGAGAGGCATAATTATATGAAATTGTGTACATCATACATATAGTTTATAGTACAAATAATTATTCCGAATGTAGGTGGAAGAGTTTTGCAAACGTGTGTACGTCAAACACCTTGAATCTACACCAGATGGACTCTTCATTATCTGGGGATGGACAGAAGAGAGTATGGATGAGAAAAATGCCTCTGATGACGATCCAGCGTTGATGTCTGACAGTTTGTCAACAGAATCAGATAAAAGTGATGACGAGTGTGCAGTCTCAAAAGAAATTAGCACAGTTAATTTTAAGTGTGTTGGTGTCACTCGTGACCCCTTGTATCAAGAAACTTTGAAGCTAGCATTTGATATGTTGATCAACGAAAAAAGATGTTCCAGTGAGATTAAATCCCGAACCTAACAATCCGTATGATTCTCATGCAGTGGCATTTGAGTGTAAGATAATTGCTGGCTGTTGGAAGGTGTTTGGGTATGTACCCAAGGAACTGTGTGATTTTGTATTGAGTGCTATCGACAAGGGGGACATTCTTAACGTTGAATTTTCATGGATTAAATATAAAATTATTCGAAGTACCACTCTAGTATGTGCACTGCAACTTCTGTCAGATCTACTTCCATTCCCAGTTCTTCTGCGTTTAGTTCTGTTCATTGCATTGTTTATTTCAGAGGTTATTTGGGGTTAATCTCTCCAAGTGTGTTGTTAGTAGAAGTACTTGCTTGGTACCAAATATCAACTGCTAATTGTGTACGGTATTGAAGTAATACAAGAGCCAAATCCAATATGTTTTCAATGTAAAAACAGACAACAAAACTAATTAAAATGGATCTCGTGACCGTGTCGCACCTCCTCTGTCCTCTGTTAGGGACTGGTGGATGCCTATCTGAGAGTTGTGCCGGTGGAATTTTAATGAGTTGCATGACATCATGTATGACATCATCATGTGGTTTGTAATGTCTGATATGCGTAGGTTGCAAATGGCTACACAATTACAAATAAGCTCCCCTTGCTTAGTTTGTGGCAGAGAAACCAAGAAACATTGAGACTGGTGGTAGAAGGCTACTATCAAGCCCTTTTCATCCCCAGACTGGAAAGATTTTCTCCAATGTAAGACAAGTGGTGCAAATCATTTACATACTAAAGTCACTGGAGGATTTATCTCAATTGCAGCTTGATTGATAAGCTCTGCTTGGTCGCTTAATCTTGCACTAGCACAGTCTTGCATCCATTATTTTGTTATTATCTACCACAAAGAAATTAACTAAGCAATACTGTGGGCGTAAGAATGTCACATGACATTGATACTGCACTCTGATTGGTCATTACCAGATTCAGGTAACGGCACAACTCTCAGATAGGCAATCCACCAGTCCCTATTAAGGGAGGAAGGGCGAGTCTAATGGATTCCCCACAAATTGCATGTCTAAATTCAGTTTATCACTGCAGTGATACTTTACCAGATGTACGAAGCTGCAAATTGAATGATCCTTACCAGATTCCAGGCCGCTCTCAAGAATAGTGAGGGCTGCATAGCCTCGAGACCAGGCCGATTAAAACACGTATTTTAATCGGCCTGGTCTCGAGGCTAGGGGCTGCATGGGATCGAGGCTACAGGAACAATGGAGAAAGGGGTAACCATAGATGATACAGTACTGACGTGGATGTGAAACGTTTCCGGATTCCGGTATTCTGCTTGAAGCTATCATAGTAACGAGCATATCCGAGGTAATTTACTAGTTTCCGTAAATTAGGCAATTTGTTCCAAATAAACGCCGAGGGAATTATCGAGGTTATACCAAGCTGTGTAAGTGAGTTGGCAGAACTGGCCAGAGACAGATAAAAGAGAATCTATGCATTAACAGAGAGGATATTGATGCTGCAAGTGTATTAAGCGAAGACAGTAGTAGTGACTGTGAGGAGGTAGAATGAGTAGAGGAAGTACAGTCCAGTGCAAGATGATATTAACTATTCTATAATTAGTCTAGTAAATAGTCTATAATTATTATTTTATAGTAGATCTACCCCTGTACCCATGTAATTATATCCAAAAAGCAAGCCACTCAATGTTGGTAGCATGCATGTAGATCAAAAGAAGTGTGGCTGACTCGTAACACTAGCATGAGATAAGCAAACGGCCCGGTGAAATTGTTGATGATCTGTACGTGTACGTGTACGTGTACATGCTAATAATTATTATAATAGTCTTGAGAGTATTAATTTATAGTACACGATAAACTGTTTCTTGATCGTTTACGAAGTGGCTGTGAGAGAGACACATTCCAACTTGCCGGTTCGAAATTCCTATACAAGTGTAGATACACGGCACTTGAAAAGAGGTTGGACGTTAATGCTGTCTTCACCGATGGTGTTGCCTAGAGAAGTAGCACTCGAGTAGGTCCTGGGATAAATTTCACTTGATAGTATAATTAGCTAACATTTGGCAATTGATATCTTAGCTCAGCGAAAGACAACACTGCAATTTGGAAAGTTAATGACATGTACATGTACGTGTGAACTTATTGATAGAAATCATAATTGTAGTTGTAATAAGAACGTAGCATTAATTTTTGTTTAACAGTACATGTACATGGATTTTACATATTTTTCTTGAGGCTGTATTTTTCCAATAACTTTACTGTATGCTTAGTTAATAGATTCTCCTGCTGCATCAATACACGAAGGTTTTCATCAGCTAAATATGCAAAAAGTAGGCTCAACAGGTTTAGAAATAACCTCACGCAAAAAGTGCAACTAACTCATGCTTTAGCCCTTTCTATAGCACTTAAACTTTCATAACAGTTGTCAAACATAGATTCTCCTCGTAGTTTACAGTGTACTTCAAGTATTACTACTGAATGGTAACCTGAATATTTACTGTCCAAGCCAAAAATCTCACACAAAGTATTTTTACAGGAAAATTTATGCTAAAATATGATATTCTCCCATGAGCTTAGAGAACTAGTCTTACCTACAAGCCCACTGCAAGTATCAATGTGTGCCAGTCATTTTCACCAGTTTTCAGACACAGAACACTGTTTACTACGCTCTGGTTGCTATATAAACATGACAGTTACAGGGTTTCTAACATAATCTGCTCGTTACAATGATAGCTTCAGACAATTCCCGTGGACCCCTCCGGATACTAGGCCGTTTCACATCCACGTCAGTACTGTATCATCTATGGGGTAACTAACATACACTTGTCACGCAATAAGGGAAATCCCCAACACAAATATGCATTCCAAGCAAATAATTATAATAATAATATTTTTTATAATCATGCTATTGCGAAGTTTTTGTACTAGCTTGAGTCAGTGTTGGGGCCAGAGTTCATCGGTTGCCTAGACGACTCTAACAATGGTGTAATAGGTGAAGAGAAACGATAATAATTATGCTGGAGCAGGTGAAGATGGAAACATTGGGAACGACACGGGATTCAGGGATTCGAGTTGTGTGAAGAAGGTCCAGTGAAATGGTTGGGGAGTGGTGGATCACCGGGTACAAAGGTCGATTGCCCTGTGTTCATTAAACCAGTAGCTGGGGAGTACGTGTGAGTGGGTGGGGCATGTAGACTGGACTGCATGGCATCAATTTGCTGACGGAGAGAAGATACGAGTGGTGTCAAGTCAGTAGAGGTTGGTGCTGCTTGTGATTGAGTACTGGAACCATTGCTGTCTTGAGATTCGCTGCCTTGATCATGTGACACTCCACTCGTATCATGTGATCTGTCCCCCTCCTGAGTGGTAGTAGTAGTATTCGTTTGTACTCCTTTTTTCTTTTGTGGGCTCTTGGATTGCTGAGCGTGTCCAGTTGAGGTCTTGTCAGAGCTACAGAAATCTTTCCAACTGCCGTACACCAGAGGAGATTCAACAAAGCTCTCGGCCAGTCCGGAGGTGACAAACTTCCTGTAGGTGTGGCATGAGCGACTGGGCGTGTCATGTGACGTGGTAGAGGAGTCATGTGATTTGTTTGAATCTCTGTGCACTAGTACGACAATGTCAAATCCTAACAGAGACAGTTGGTCCACCTGTGTGTGTGTGTGTGTGTGGGTGGTATGTGTGTGTGTGTGTGTGTGGGTGGGGGAGGGGGGATTATTAATGGAATAATTATAACAGTCTATTTGCGTTTAGTTCGACCCAGGAAGTTATGTAGTCGATCATTTATGCTTAGTATGCCAGGGAATTCTATGTAGCTTTTAGCTGTATAGATAAAAGCACTTTTAAAAGGAATCCAATGGTATGTGAAACTAGCGAAGTTATGTATGTAACAACATTATAAAGTCAAACACAACACAAAATTAATAGACTTTGCCACTCTGTAAGGCTGTAGAATACAATATTACTGTTACTCGTACTAAAGTCTATTTGTGTTGAGTTTGACCTTCATAAAGTTGACATAACTTTGTCATACTTTACTGAAATTCAAAGTTTCATATACCATTGGATTCCTTGTTAAAAAGCGCTTCTATCTATATGCTGTAAGCTCCAACCAGCTAAAAGTTAGCATTTTCCATGTAGAAGTAGTCCCAGGCATACTTGTCCACCACATGAAGCATAAATGAAGCCATAATTGCCCACATAACTTCCGGGGTCGAACTCAATGCAAATACACAGTATACAGTGTGTACTGTATAGTGACCTTTTTCTGTAGTATCTGCAGTAGGTTTGAAGAGTTTTCCACAATATCCTGGTCAGGTTTGGCCCTGCTCTTAGTGGAAGGAGGGAACTCGTCCTCACATTCGGGACAGTTCTTGCAGCGGATGTGACAGCTCTCCTCACA
Source organism: Halichondria panicea (assembly GCF_963675165.1). Classification (NCBI taxonomy): domain Eukaryota; kingdom Metazoa; phylum Porifera; class Demospongiae; order Suberitida; family Halichondriidae; genus Halichondria; species Halichondria panicea. The sequence continues at coordinate 2,926,213 of NC_087377.1, forward strand.
GTTAGGACACACTCTCAGAGTCACTGGCTGGGCACCTGTGTGTGTGTGTGTGTGTGTGTGGGAGGGGGGCGTATAAAAGGTAGAGACAATATCTGACGACTTTGTACGTGCATATGGGAAAAATAAATATTACCGTATAGCGCGAAATGTTCAAGGGGCTTGATTTTCGCGGATTTCGTGGGTTAGAATTCTACACGAAAATTGCTAGAATTACCTGCTATCATGCAAATATTTAAAGGGGTGGCTTCCGGTAAGCAGTCATTCCGCGAACACTGTGCAACGAAATGGCTTTTAGAGGCCAATCCACAAAATATAAGTGCCTCGAAAATTTCGAGGTATACGGTAGTTACTTTTTTGTTTCTTTGTTGGTGGTGGTCCATTCTTACGCCTGGAGTTAGTGCCTCCAGTCACAGCAACTGTATACAGAGAGTAGCTGTATTGGACCACACTGTGTACTCATGATCCTAGTGAGCTTACATTGTCGTACAGACTTGAGGTAGTGAGCAATTTCAGTGAAACCACACTGTTTAGCGATGTCAAGAGGAGTCCAGCCAGCATCGTCAGTTATACCTGAGCAAGAGTGGGTGTAGAAACAAAGGTATAACACTGCACGGGGTTGCGTTGTACTCACTGATATCACAAGTTGGCCTTCTGCACCAAACACATACTAATGAGGTTAATACATCGTAGATTATCACACTCACTATTGGGGTCAACTTTGTACTTCTTAACCAGCTTCTTCACCACACCCAGCCTGTCCCACTCACATGCTACACACAGTAACTCGGCTTTGTCCCTATTACGACATTCACAGCCATGGCTCATCAGGTAGAGGGCAACATCCACCCGGTTATCATTTTTATCATAGTACAGATCCTCCAGAGCTTCCTCTAGTGGTGACCGGCACTCAATATTCAACACATCTGACAGTAAAAGTTATGAAATCTGGCTAATTAATAATTATATAATGTACTGTATATGTTATACATCTAATCCCTAGCTCGATTTCAATATACCATTCTGAGCTATATGAATATTTAGAATACGAAAATTGGACTTCATATCAAGCACACACATAGCCTCGAATCCACACCGTATTTTAATCGGCGTGGATTCGAGGCTAGCACACACACTAAAGAGGCTACTTACATGTACCGTATATCGGGAAATTTTCGTGGTGTGCAAACTTTCGCATTTTTCTAGGGAAGAGCAGTTAACACAAAAATTAAAACCGGGATAAACTCCCATGCACCGGTATTTTATACTGGTGAGTGTGGTTTCCTGGCATTGAAACGCTACCCACCAACATTTCTGCTGAGGGCTTTGGAACCAAATAGCGAAAATTTCCCGCTAGACAGTATAATATTATCACACTTACTCTTGGGGTCAACTTTGTATTTCTCAACCAGTTCCTTCACTACATCCAGCTTGCCATATGTACATGCTGCACACAGTAACTCGGTTTTGTCCTTATCACCACATGCACAGCCACGGCTCATCAGGTAGAGGGCAACATCCACACAACTACCGCCATCATCAGCATCATAATCATCACACAGATCCTCCAGAGCTCTGTCCAGTGGTGACCGTCCCTCATCATCCCTCACATCTGTACATTACACACAGTCAAACACAATAGTTACACGAACAAAACAGTCAGGGCTGCATTGAGGGGGGGCGGGGGCGAGGGGGGTAATTCGCCCCCCCCCCCTAGGATCAGGCAGATTCATTTGTACTGCTATAATTCTGATAACTAAGCCCCTCCTACAGTTTTAATTTTCCCAATTCGCCCCCCCTAATCCAAAATCCTCCCTGACAGTGCCTAATAAACTGGGCAGAAGCAAAGACGAACAGCAGGAGAGGCTATGGGAACAAAATACAGATACATGTACTACGATAAAGTCAACACGAACATTTCTCGCTATACGGTATGTAAGTAGTCTCTTAGTGTGTACAAATATGAGTACAGGGACTGTCAATAGAAGCTAAAACTCAAAACCATCCGTGCGTTGCAGTTTTAATCTAGGCCTGCCGTTTTTAATTAACTTTCCTCTCTCCTTTATCTATGATCTCACCAAGATCCATCTTCCTCTCCTCCACCAGATACTGCACCACGTCTTTACTTCCTCTCACACAAGCCCAGTGAAGAGGAGTCTTGTTATCCTTATCCCTCACATCTGTTGTGGAACAGAGTTCAACTACCACAGATACTAACAGTATATAATTATTATTATGGTGAATGGAGGAACAAAATGGTACTTCAACCACAAAATATATCATATGTAAAAGCGTAAGTACTGTACATAGCAAATGTTTTACTACGCACAATAGCAAGTTCGTGAAAAATTTATCTTTTCGCTACGTACAATAACACAAATGTAACTTACCAGTGCTACATCCGAGCTCCTGGATCAGGAACTTTACCACGTCTTTATGACCTCCCTCACACGCATAGCAAAGTGGAGACATGTTGTCTATCCCACCAACTTTATCAGTACGAGCTCCATAAGTAGCAAGTGTCTTCACAACCTCAAGGTAGCCCTTAAAACAAGCCTTGTGTAATGGAGGCAGCTTATCCGCCCACTCGTCACTCCAGTAGAGCTGGTGGTTGGGGTCTGCCCCCTGTCCCAACAGGGACCTCAATTTGATGACATCCCCTACAGCCTCCCATAAGTCCACGGCTAGCTTCTTTTGAGCACTGTACAAAATACAGAGAATAACTTGATGTGTATATCATTTGTATACAAGTGACACCATGCGCGCACATCCAGCTGTCACTTTGCTATAATTATATGGATCATAGCTAGCTAGCTAGCTAGCTAGCTACTGTAAAACCTTGCGACACTTTTAAGTACGTTTTGCGAAAATAGAGTTTTAATGTATACACAAAAAATGAATAATTACGATGCTATAATTATAAATGGGCAAAAATTTAGTGTCGCATATTTAGAGGGTTGCCTTAAATAGAGGTTTTACAGTATCCTGCTCTGACTCTACTAATGGAATGAGCCTCCCTCCATGCAATCACAAGGTGCTACCATGAGTAGTAATTATAGTCTACATGTTCACTCACTCTGAGTCTTGTTCGGTAGCCATTTCTCAAAAGCCTCGTTTTTCCAGACTTTAGGCCACTCCAAGTGATACTCTGGTTTCTCCTGAAGTTTTTCTAATTGCATGCGGGCGGGCGGCTTTTCTCATTATGTCATTATCAATTTCACCTTATGAATCTCATTATTTTTCAAATGAATATCATTACTGTGATTTTTTACACCTTGCAATAACGCAAATTAACGCATGCGCAGAATTAAGGTTTGAATCTGGCCAAAGATTACTCCGAAGTACAGTAGATTTAGCTGATGGCTGTGAGAGGAGGAAGTTCAACTTCATGTGAATCAAAGAGGATATCTGCCTACAGTGAAGACATTCGATGGAGGATGGTGTGGCAGCGTGAGGTTGAAAAGCTTTCCCTGAAGAATATTGCTTCAAATCTGTCTGTAGATGCTTCTACTGTTTACAGGATTGTGAACACTTTTCAGACAACTGGAACAGTTATGAAAAAGTTATACACCTGTGAGAACCTCCCTATCAAGATGACAAGGCCAGTGCAGCTAACTGTGCTTATCTCTTTCCTTGGCAATCTGTTGTAGAAATTACCACAATGGGTAAGGAATCGTTATGATGAATTAGATGAAGTTGTATGTGAGCTCCTCCCTGACAAACAAACTGTAGTCTAGGTAACCGCCTTATCAGTCAAGTAGGCTAAAAAATCTGTGTCCTTTGATGTAAGCTTTGATGTCTCTTTGTGCATATGTAGTTATAAAAAAAAAAAAAAAAAAAAAGAAACCTTTGACTAGCTAGGAAGAGTAGCAGCAGTAGTAGTAGGAAGAGTAGCAGTAGCAGTAGTAGCAGTGCAAGCAGGACTAGACTAGATTAAAAAGTTGGTGGAAAGAATAACTGACCGTTTGGACGTCACCTGGCTGCCAGACTTTCATCTGGACTCTTCCCCCTGAGTAGCTGGCCTTTCTCTAAGCCACAAAACTGAGCAAGAAGCTGAAGAAGCAGCTAGAGAATTGTGAGGCGTGGCTCAACTAGTTAGCCCAGCCCAGAGGAATTGTTACCGTGGGTACTGAACAACCGTAGAAGTAGGGCTACCCCTGGCTTTACTGAATTAACTAGCTGTGTCTGCTGTCTAGTTGGACCAGATTTAGCTAGATAATGGGGTAGAGAATAGTTGAGCGGTGCTGTGTGTAGCTTGAACTGTACTGGCTGGCAAGAATCTAGTAAGCACCCTATGCACTGATAACTCGTCAGAATGGAGGGTATGTTCTAGGGATCTGGACAGCTGTACATCCAAAGGAGCCAGGGAGTGCCAATCATCTTCTCCCAGTCTCTGACACGCTAAACAAAAGGAGCTAGAACTGGGAGTCCCAGCTAGAATTGCTAGCCGGATCTAGACTAATAGAATGACATGGAGGCGTGGTGAGGCCGGATCCACACTAATTGATCGACCTAAAGACGCTCCTGTTCCAGATTTCACGAATGGCAAGGAAAGGGTTATGCTTGTTTTAGATAAGCCTGGGATCTATCTGTGGGAAATCCAGTATGAATTAAGCTGGATGTTTGGTTTAAGCATCAGCCTTTCATCTCTGTGCACTTTTCTGAAGAAGAATAATTTCCGTAGAAAGAAGATGCAATTAGTAGCTTCACAGAGAGATGAAGAACTTAGAGCTAGTTATGTCAGTGAAGTTTCAATGTACGAAGATCATTTTCCTATTTTCATTGACGAGACTGGCTGTGACCGACGAAATGCTCTCCGTAAGTATGGATATGGAGTGCGAGGCATGCCTGTCAAATGCCAAAAACTACTTGTGAGAGGCGAGCGTGTTTCAGCGATTGCAGCTATGTCAATCAATGGTATTGTAGATCTTAAGATTGTACGTGGGTCTGTTAATGGAGATGTCTATGTCGATTTCATTGAAAAGCAGTTATTACCACACCTCATGACTTTCGATGGGTATAATTCGAATAGCGTTGTAATAATGGATAACTGTTCAGTACATCACGTAACAGGTGTAGCCAGTGTTATTCGTGAGATGGGAAGTCTGGTCCATTATCTCCCTCCCTATTATAACCCTATTGAGATGCTTTTCAGTAAAGTTAAGTCGTCAATCAGGCTAATGGAACTGGAATTGAGTGCTACAATGGATATCAAGACTACAGTTCTAACTGCATTTTCAACAATAACAAAAGAAGACTGTGAAGCATGGATTGAATCGTGTGGAATATACAGTTCTAAATACTGAACAGACTTATATCACTTGCTGTTTTGTATGTTCTAAGTTATCACATAACATTGTACTTGCATGAATGAATCATTACAAAACATTAATCTTTACTACAGTAACATATACCTGTACATGTACATGAATGACAAAAAAATATTATGTAAGGTTACGTAGAGCATCAAAAACAATAGCCTTTTGTTCAGCAAGTTGAGAGGCCGAGATAATGTTGTCCTCAAAAAGTTCTTGTAGGAACCGTAGTTGTTGTAAATTCTTTGATCTTAAATCAGTGCATTTTCCAGGTGAAACTCCTACAATTCCCGAATCAGGTCTTGAACTCGAAGCGGCCGGACGATTTTGAGGAGTTGAAAACGCTTTGGCAATTGCTCCAGCAGCTCCAGCAAAGGTTTCAGCAAGGGAGTCCTTTTTCAGGCGTTTCTGAGGCATTCCAGTAATCATTGGCACATGTGGAGGGTCCTTGTAGTCGTCATGGGTACCACACTGAATCATTTGCGCCCACAATTTTAATTGTGGTGTATTGTAGGTCGATTCGTCATGCTGATTCTTAAGCTTGCCATATATCTCCTCAAGTTTATCCGCTCCTTAGATAGCTGCTTTCCTTTCTTTCTACTAGGTTCTGGATTTATATCACTATCTTCTTCAGCATCTATATCTTCACATGTTTGCACCCACAAAGATATCTCACAAGAACTATTTGCTTTTTCGTACATAACCTTGAGATCTTTGGCTGAAACAAGCCACACCTTCGCAGATTGACGCCCATCGAAGTAGCCCACATCTACTGAACTGTTAGGTAACTCATCCCCGAGTTAAGTATCAATTTGTGTTTTTAATTGAGAAACACTTTCAAATTTTCCTTTGAAATCATGTAGTTGTCTTGTTATTGCTTTCTTTCTTGCGTTTTACAGGAGTCAAGACTTTAACTTTGTACTGATAAACAGGTGCTGTTATCTGTAAAACAGGGAACATGACATAATTATTATATCTATATCTTACAGACTATATAGTATTATACTCTGAGTACACAATTATTTAATACCTTTTGAGGTTGAGAAACACCAGGAGGCTGATGACAAGTAGAAAAAAATGTACTATATTTGCTAGGACTTGACCTTGATTGCTAGTTATAACACGAAAAGATGTACCACACCTAGACTGAGAGTTAGACATGTTGATCAGCAAGCCAGACTGAGAGACACTAAAGCAAATTAGTACTGGTTTCCAGAATCTTCACTGTGAACGACCACGAGGTCTAACGCATGCGCATGCGCAGGTAACCCACACGTACAACACTGAAATCGCAGTATCACACTATTTTGTACCACATGGACCATTCTGTGCATGCGTAGTAGAAATAATGAGATAGAAATCCAATAATGAGATAGAAATCCAAGAATAAAATCTGATGCGGGCCAGAAACCAGAGTATCACTTGGAGTGGCCTTAATTTAAATAAGATGGCCCCACCCACTTGTAGAGCATTCACGTGCACCACTTCGGAACGATGGAAAAGGGTCACTAAACTAGAAAGCTAGAAATTAAATTTTCTTCCAAAAATTAGAATGTAAAATATCTCACAGCTCAACCAGCAACTTAATTGCAAATGTCAGTAACTCATAATTTATAATGGCTATACAGTCAGCTAAGAGTCATTGTAATTATTGATTGCATGCTTCTTCACTTGCGATCTTCATTCGTCCCCTTCCAGTATATCTGTATGAAAACATGAGCAGCACAATCAACTAGAGTCTTATAAGCTCTGCAACAAAATATTGTATGCAATGAAAATATGGATCAGATTTACATTAATAGTGCAAACATACCTTGTCAGGTTCTCATGATCAATTGGTGGCACTATGAGCAACTGCAGTTGCTGTCCTCACATACTTGTCTTCAATTTCCTCGGCTACATCGTTACGCTCAACAGTAGGCCTCCTCAGACATTCACATATGTAAGGCCATGTCATTGGATGCTCTGGATCAGTGACTTCAAGACGCTTGCCCACCATCTCCATTAGGCGGCGTTTGTTATGGCGGTATTCATCTTCGATGTCACTCAAATCATTACTCTTCATTCCGAGAGCCAGTCCTAAATCAAACCAATTACAGGTGGCAGTTTTCAGACTCTCACAAATTGTATTAATATCCGCTCTAGTCAGAACAATCGGCTGGTCTCCATTGCTGGTATCCTTCTCTGATGATGATCCTGTACACAAGTCAATAATAGATCACAGGCAATGCTTAGACACTATAAGGAACATAAAATAAATAACGTGTGCATCTTATTATACAAGCCATCTTGGAGTTAGAAAGTGTGTGACTGATGCAAGCAACACAACGCATGTAATGAGGAATGGATAAGAGTCAAAATTTAAAAAGTTCATAATGTCAAATAATTATTTTAATTGTGTATAATATGCATAATATGCATAATGTCAAATTTGTGAGATCCAAGTTGGGATGTGTTGGTGTTACGGATATAGAGTTTGGCTACAGGTACACTTAATTGTGTATGTATATTACGCATATAATGTGCATAATGTCGGGATTATGGGCGGTTATAAGGGTACCGTACGGGTAGAAAATTTTGAGGTGTTTTTAATTTCGCGTTTTTCGTGGGTGGCTGCAGAACACGAAAATTAAAACCCGCGAAAGGCTTTGTTTACGCATGCGAGATAGTGACACACCCTAACTCCACGAAATTTACTACCCGCGAAATTTTCCAGAATATTGAATTGCACGAAATTTTACACCCTCGAAATTTTCTACCCGTACGGTATATAAGAGGTTAGGTAACGGTATGGGTAAGGGTTATAGTTAGCATAAGGGGTAAAGGGTTAGGGATAGGGTTATAGGCCATAAGGTTAGGGTTAGGGTAACAGGCTAGGGGGTCAGGGTCAGGGTTAGGGTTAGGGTAAGAGATTAGAGTTAGGGTAAAGGGGTTAGGGTTAGGGTTGTTCAACTTTTACCGTTTGGTTTCTGCTAGTATGCATCTCTTGTGACGATCCTACACACACACAAGCATTGAAAATGGCCAGTTTTATGACAAACTGCATATACAGTAAGCACCTGAAAATGCACAAATAATTATAATATAAGCAATGTGTATATTAATGGGGAATGCCGGGCCTGTAGGAATCAAGATCATGTGTTTTCCAGAGTGAAGGCTTTCGAATAGCAATCCGATTATGATACGATCTGATAGAACGTGTTTAATGGACTTGACAGATACTATAGTGAGTAATTTTCGTGGGGTAAAAAAGTCATTAAAAAATCGAAAACGGTGATTTTCGTCAGTATATAAAAATGTAGGTTGACTTTATTGCCTGTACTGCATTGTATGCGTTCCAGTAAACCACACCTATGTATTCGTGAAAGTCAGCTTGCCCACGAAACTATAACGAATTTGTTACCCCACGAAAATTACTCGCAATAATTATATATACGGTATAGTTAATGCAATACACACACTTATACAAATGGCCCCTATAGCGAATAAAAAGCTTCACACAGTGTATGGTAATGGATTGGGCAGTTGTAAGAGTTCTGTTGTGATTGTGGGGCAGAGGAAGTAAACACTGTGTACACAGGTTATGTAATAAGTAGAAACAGGAGTGCATTCTCCTGGTAGAAAGAGTGACTAAGTTATAGTTGTGACACATGCACGAGTGCCACCTCGAGGGCAAAGGCACTACTGAGCCAATATATCCTAGCCTCCTCGCAGCCTCTCCTTTTTCTGTGTTATTTGTCATAGTAGTTCAAATACGGGACTAATTGGAGGAACAAAGAAAGAAAGAAGAGACAAAGAAAAAGGAGAGCCCGCCTTGCTAAGTCGCGTGACGGTAGACGAGTGGTAGACGAGTGAAAAAATGAACGTGGGCAATCACTAGCTGGGCGAAGCCTGACAAAGCAAATAGCTACAGCATGCCTACGCAACATAAAAGCTGTTAGCATCGTAGATAGTAAGCCAGAATCAAGCGTGGAGACATCGTAGACGAGGGCTTACCTAGTAAAGACTAAAGATCTAGATCTATAATTATCTAAATTTAGCTCAAAACAGACCCTTAGTAGATATAATTATTACAGCAGTATAGTCTACTCTACTCTAGTCTTTCATACTTCCTCTACTGACTAAAGGTCTCACGAAGGCTGACTCTACTGCACTGTACTGTACTGTTCATAACAGATTATGTTCCTGGTAAATGCGCTCCAAGTACTGTGTGGGAGGACAGTTATTGAGGTTTTCTCTCGCCCACGCTCGTTAAAATTTATCTACGCCAGTAGGAGATCACGCGACTTAGCAAGGCAGGCTCTCCTTTTTCTTTGTCGCTTCCTTCTTTCTTTCTTTGTTCCTCCAATTTTCTCTTCCGTGACAAAGAACAGAAAAAGGAGAGGCTGCGAAGGAGGCTAATGTAATGTTGACCTAATTCACAATACAAACCAATGCACACTATCTGCTACCTGACTGAGTGGTTGTGTGTGGAGTGGCTAGTGGAGTCACTGCATTACCTGTGAGGAGGATATGACAATAGATATAACAGTCATGCACTAGAGTCCCGCACTTACAGTTGTTGTAATTACACAATGTTACGATGAAGCTACGTATACTCAAATCATTTAGACTGAAGCTAGCTAATTTAATCAAGATTGACCTGTATAATTATAGTGCTAAAATTCCAAAGTGGACCGGATCCCCTGATAGCAACCTTCAATGTATATTAGACAATAGATTGAATAGGGAGAGGGATTGAAGTTACCTTGAATTATATCTGCATTACGCCGGGGTGTAATCGAGGCTATGTATCTAACGTTGAGTAAAATCTAGTACCTTCGACTGTCTGCTAGATTATACTACATTTGTACTAAACTTACACTTCCAACTGACACTTGAGACCATAATTATGGGACACAGTACACCAATGAGTTGCACAGTCTTAGCTATACTAGAAGCATTCTAGGTACATAAAGATCTCATAGCGTGACAAAGAACGTTTTGTACCTCTAGCTATCTTCACAAAATGTTTTTTTTATTTTCCAATTAACTGAAGCTCACCATTAGGGGGCATGAGAAAGACGTTTTAGGGGGGCTCTGAATATCTTTTATAGTGATCATAATTCATGAAACATTGTTTCCCGCGTGTTGAGCAAACGTAACACGGATTGACATCAAAGGCTCTCTGGTGCCATGCTGCAAATTCAATGTAAAATGTCATGTGACGCTACTTCCGTTTCCAATCCCTCTCTCTATTCAATCTATGATTAGACAGGCGATGCGGTTGTAAGAGTTCTGTTGTGATTGTGGGGCAGAGGAAGTAAACACTGTGTACACTGGTTATGCAATACCAGAGGAGGTTGGACACAAAGCCAAAAAGTTAATAATGACGTAGTCTTTATTAAAATACTTGAACCTTGAACCTACTTTAACAAGCTCTTTTCTAGCCAGCAGGCCACCTTTTCATTCTGGAAACAAGAGTATACTTAGATGATAGCTGAGCTATACATTCACTCTCATGACTCTACAGCACGGTAGCCCCTATACTTTAATTTATAAAGGTCAGAGGTCAGTTTGACATGACAGAACTACGACCTTTGTGAGAGGTCACCCCTTTTAGGGACTGCACGATTTCTCTGGAGGGGCGCAGTAGCTAAAAGTTAACTAATTTGCAGCAGCAGTAACATGAAGGGGCTACTTTATCACAAGAATCAGGGCGCGATGTGCAGTCAAACTGCACAAAACATAAGCTCACGTGATGATTCATTAGTGATCTTTTGACCCTGTCCACCCTACTCTGATGTAATACAGTCTGCATGCCCTAAGATAGGAAGTGCTACAAGTTGCCTCATGAATTATCTTTGTTTCAAGTACTGAAATAATGAAGCACTGCAGGTGCTGATGCCTCGGTGGAGATGCCAAAGCTACACAACATAAAGCTACTAATAGCTTTTATACACATGATAAACAATTTAATTTTGCTGCATGCAAAAACTCAGAGAGTGGGTAATGATCAACCATAATTGTTGTTAAAAACGATCGATGCCAAAAGTTCAAGTCTAAAATTAATGGCTGCATTATCCCTTTCCTTGCCATTCGTGAAAATCTGGAACAGGAGCGTCTTTAGGTCGATCAATTAGTGTGGATCCGGCCTCACCACGCCTCCATGTCATTCTATTAGTCTAGATCCGGCTAGCAATTCTAGCTGGGACTCCCAGTTCTAGTTCTTTTTGTTTAGCGTGTCAGAGACTGGGAGAAGATGATTGGCACTCCCTGGCTCCTTTGGATGTACAGATGTCCAGATCCCTAGAACATACCCTCCATTCTGACGAGTTATCAGTGCATAGGGTGCTTACTAGATTCTTGCCAGCCAGTACAGTTCAAGCTACACACAGCACCGCTCAACTATTCTCTACCCCATTATCTAGCTAAATCTGGTCCAACTAGACAGCAGACACAGCTAGTTAATTCAGTAAAGCCAGGGCTAGCTGTACTTCTACGGTTGTTCAGTACCCACGGTAACAATTCCTCTGGGCTGGGCTAACTAGTTGAGCCACGCCTCCCAATTCTCAAGGCTAGGTACATGTCTCTGTCTAGCTGCTTCTTTAGCTTCTTGCTCAGTTTTGTGGCTTAGAGAAAGGCCAGCTACTCAGGGGGAAGAGTCGAGATGAAAGTCTGGCAGCCAGGTGACGTCCAAACGGTCAGTTATTCTTTCCACCAACTTTTTAATCTAGTCTAGTCCTGCTTGCACTGCTACTACTACTGCTACTCTTCCTACTACTACTGCTACTCTTCCTAGCTAGTCAAAGGTTCCTTTTTTTTTTTTTTTTTTTTTTAACTACATATGCACAAAGAGACATCAAAGCTTACATCAAAGGACACAGATTTTTAGCCTACTTGACTGATAAGGCCCTTACCTAGACTACAGTTTGTTTGTCAGGGAGGAGCTCACATACAACTTCATCTAATTCATCATAACGATTCGTTACCGTTGTTGTAATTTCTACAACAGATTGCCAAGGAAAGAGTTATAGCAGAGCCTTGCAGCTCTCTTCTCATTCTTGCAGCTACCAATAGCTAGCGTTCTAGTGCAGAGCTAACTACTAAGTAGAGTAGCAACACTCGGTAAGCAAGTTTGGCTACGTGCTCTTCTGAAAAGGCTGCAATGGCATTCAAGTAAGCAAAACTAGGCATAACACAGGGAAAATATTGAAATTTCCTGCTACGTACAGTGCTGCTACAGTGCAGCCCTTAAAATCTGCACTGGTCTTAAGTTTGCATATTTTCACCAAAACCAGATGTATACGTTCTAATTTGACTAGTAATCATGTTTATTCTGCTGTCTCATCATACCTTGAATAGTGGCATCATTCTTTGGACGCTTGGACAGAGTAGTTTCAACTTCTTCACCTGCTCCCAATAATCTTTTGCGCTCTAGAGGATCTGTATATACGTATGCAGTAGGAAATGTCAGCAATATGTATTAGGGCATTAAAGAAAATCTACTTTACTATGACTAATAGATAACAAACCATAAACTGGCATGAGCATAAGAGTTGGAATTGAGACTATGGAGCTCCAAACAATTTAAGTATGACTTGTGTTAGGTAAGCTGTAATAATGAAAGCACCGCGGGTGCTGATGCCTCGGTGGAGATGCCAAAGCTACATAACATAAAGCTACTAATAGCTTTTATACACATGACATGTTGAACAATTAATTTTGCTGCATGTAAACTCAAGGAGTGGGTAATGATCAACCATGATTGTTGTTAAAAACGATCGATGCCAAAAGTTCAAGTCTAAAATTAATGGCTGCATTAGCAGAGCCTTGTAGCTCTTTTCTCACTCTTGCAGCTACCAATAGCTAGCGTTCTAGTGCAGAGTTAACTACTAAGTAGAGTAGCAACACTCGGTAAACAAGTTTGGCTACATGCTCTTCTGAAAAGGCTGCAATGGCATTCCAAGTAAGCAAAACTAGGCATAACTCGAGAACGAAGCATTATTTTGCAAATCCACGAATTAGAATCCAAGTAAACATGACTAGAAGCCTATAGAAACTCTTACTTGCACTTGATTCATCCAATGGCACTGATTTAGTATCCCGAGCGTGGCGAGGGTACTAAAATTAAGTGGTTGAGGGCTTCTAAATCACATGGACACCGACAAAACAGTGTCTAGATACTAGTGCGCATGCGCAAACCTTACCCTCGAGGCTTGACTACAATACAATTATAACTACAATACAATTATATACTTGACAACAGTATACTAAGTAAGTTGCAGGTACACTAAGTCCCATAGTGTATATATTTGTTCTGAGGCACTTTCTTATGTACTTTCCATGTACATCTTAGTGTCTAATGTATGAGCCAGCAAATGACCATGATACTAAATTGCTCGACGCTTCCCTTTCAAAGAGCGGCTGAGACTAACCTCTATACGTCCGCAGTAGAACAAGGTCACCTTTCATCAATTTTTCAGAAGACCTACGTCCGAACTCAATCGCTCCCTCTACTTCTAGCTGTTTTCCTCTTCTGTCGTCAATAACCTGTACGAATTATGATGACTATAACACTCTAAGGAAATAGACATTTAATGCTTAGATAGGTTTCGCCATTAAATAAAAGTTCGCTCAGTATAATTATATACTCTCACAATTATTGTACAATTTGCATGAAAGACTACAGTATAATTATAGCAACATACTGTATCTTCGGCAACGCTTGAGGTAATATCAGCTGTTATCTCAAATCTGAAACAGAAGCCACATCATTACATAGTACACCAAGTTGATTACATCTAAGTATTGACTTCACTCGTACAAATTTAGCTATCAAAACAAGTCTATTTCGAAAAAACCACCAAAGTTATAGCTCGATCATGCTTTTTCTGAGCATTTCTACCCAAATGCATGCAGTCACTGATCAATTAACCCGAACCCCTCCCTTCCACAATTACATCCGGTGCCGTATATGCCACTTGATCCGAAAGCAGAGTTCTAGAAAGACTGATTCCAACCAATAATGTAATTGCTATTTGTTTTTTATGCATCCATATGAAAATGAGATCTCCTTCTCTCTATATAATACTCTCTAGATAAGTGTCTACTCTCCTTCTTCTCTAAAATTGCACTTAAATAAAACTCTGCATGAGGTAGTTCATGTGTGTGCGTATATACCTAGTACCTAGTATAATGTTTTACGCCATAAATGAGCCAAATTGCAATTTTACATACGCATATACATGAGTTGCCTCACATACTTGTCTTCAATTTCCTCGGCTACATCGTTACGCTCAACAGTAGGCCTCCTTAAACATTCACATATGTAAGGCCATGTCATTGGATGCTCTGGATCAGTGACTTCAAGACGCTTGGCTACCATCTCCATTAGGCGGCGTTTGTTATCTTGGTATCGACTTTCGATATTTTTCAAAACGTAATAGTTTACTTCGAGAGCCAGTCCTAAATTAAACCAATTATAGGTGGCTGTTTTCAGACGCTCACAAATTGTATTAAAATCCGCTCCAGTCAGAACAATCGGCTGGTCTCCATTGCTGGTATCCTTCTCTGGTGATGATCCTGTACACAAGTCAATATTAGATCACAGGCAATGCTTAGACACTATATATAATTATAAGGAAAATATTGTAACATAAAATAATGACGTGTGCATCTTATTATACAAGCCATCTAGGAGTTATAATAGAAAGCGTGTGACAAGCTGCATACAACAAACTATTCTGAAAATGCACATACCATTATTTATTTATAATAGATCATATACCGTGTATAATGGTATCATTCTTAAAGCGCTTTGACGGACTTTTAACTGATGGCAATGATCTTTTGCAGTGGCTTGAGGCATGATAGCAAAACCAAAATTAATGTATAATTAAATTACACATTTATTCATGAAAAGTATAATAATCATGATAATTCTGCGGAGTATATAAACAGATCATACCTTGTATAATCTTTGGACGTTTTGGCTGAGTTTCACCTTCTTCATCATCTGATTGCAATAATATTTTGCGCTGTCCTGAGGCCAGAGGATATATGCATTCAGTATAATTATGAATTATAGCTAGATACAGTGCTAATTTATGCAGTAGGAATAATTATAGCCAGACAATGCAACGGACAAAACTATACTCAAACCCCTAGGACTGCTTATACCGTACTCTACCGAGATTACGCCCACCCTAATTGCATGCTACAAAGCAGCTATACAGGCCTCGAATTAAGCCCACTCATTAAGAAACTATTTTTCTCTGTCTGCGTCTGAGGCCTGCCAGCTTTTGAAATACAATGAATATACAACAATGGTAAATGCATGGGTATAAAGTAGCTAGGTATATAAAGAGTCAAGATTCTGCATCAGAAGGTTGTTCCTTGTCACTGTCAGAGTCTTAATTCAACAGAGATTCAGAGAAGATTGTCCTTGTCTCTTATACTTGGAAATAGGATCTAGCTATATCTAGCTATATGTATATTTAGAGCTAACCAGCGTACACAATAAACTGCTAAACCTTTTCTTGACAACTTGCTCACTGACAAATGCATTACTTCCTGGTGGGCGTATTTTCGAGGCAAATTAGCCTATATGCAGGAACTTTCACTCAAAAGTGGGGGTGGACGTAATTTCGGACGTGGGCGTAATCTCGGTAGAGTACGGTACATGTATAGCGTTAACGTTCCATCCCATAATAAACTTCACACTGCCATGGTAAGTGTGTTTGCATGCTCTCACCAACACTCTTTTTCAGGCAGTGGTACACGGTAAAGAAATGCTTCTGGTTCTTAGAGATCTCACAACTGATAAAGCCCTTGAAGTGACTATTTGATGAGGCCTTGAATACCAATTCATTCTCACTCCTGACAATTTTAGGACTTTTCTTCTTCCATTTGAAGGAGAGACTTGGCTCTAGGTCCTCTGGATCAGCAAACGGCAAGGCGAGGAGAGTAACATCATCTCCCAGGCTGACTTCCTGCACACACACACACACATGCACACAAACACACACACACAGAACAGTAAGTCGATATAAAGAAAATGTACCTGAAATGCATGCATGCAGGTACACATTAATAAAAGAACTAACTTCTGCAAACCAGCATTCTTGTTGAGAACTCAATGAGACTTTGCTGGTGCATTTAAAGCAGGGATCAGCTCCTGTTGTGAGGAGGCAAAGCTTGGAACTGTCTTCATGTTTGCCACAGTAGCAATCGAAAGCAATAATCGGAGTGAGTAGTGGACTAATATCCTTCATCACAAAGAGGAGAGTTGAGAGGACGTAAGAACAGAGCTCGTGCATCGTATGGTTCCTGTCTTGTCGAACAATCCGTATTTCGTAGCAATCAGCGAGAGCAATCAGAGTAACAAAATGCTTAGCAGATTCGTCAATGTGAAAGGAGACAAGGTTTCTCTTCACTGATGAGGTATCAGTGGCAAGTTTCCAAGTCATGCCCAGAATGCCTTTGCCTTTACTCCCCCTTGAGACCAATTCACTGATCATGGCACAGAATACTCCAATAGGAACGTATTGTGGGTCAAATGTGATCTTGATTGGAGAGGGTGTATCAATGCCATTGGGGGGTGGTTTTGTTAGTTCTTCGCGAGATGCACACTCGAGAATAGCAGGGATGAAATACGTCGTTAATAATTTTTCTGTGGTATGGCCTTTCTCAATTGTTGTGATTTTGGCCAAAAGATGGGAATGCTCGAGTAGCATGAGCAGTTTCTCAACAGGAATCAACTGGTCTTTCTTCACACCCTGGTTTTTCTCGGAATGGAATTTAGTGATTGTTTTCAGTGAAAATTGTCCCTTCAAAGTCCAATTTCTTATCTCAGCTTCCGTATACTGAATACGCCTCTTTTCAGAACGAAGTTCCAGCAGCGGCTCGACAACGAGAACACTTAGGCTGTTAAATACCACTTGGGGGTTGCAAATGACAAAGTTCCCAAACCAACCATCTTTGTCCTTGATCTCCGGATGATAGATCAAAGCTCCAACGTATCGATCTAGGTACCAAACGATGAATCGAACCTCCTCCTCTCTCATTTTTAACCCCTCGGTACCGATACGAATGCAATCTTCCATAGACACAATGTCAAACTCTTTTCTCAGTGTAACTCCGAACAAAAGCTGTTGTGGGCGAATTCGAAGCTTGGCATCTTTGAAATAGCTACTGAATAAGCCATGAAGATGTTCACGAAGAGGTTCCATATCAGAATCAGTACCTTCGTAGTTGTCCACTGCTATGAACGTTTTGTCTTTTGGGTGAGAAAGTAAATCCTCAAACTTGCTGGTAATCTTGGTCATGGCTTCGTTTTTCTCTGTCAACTTTTGCTCTAAACGGTTTTCGACATCTTTGTTGAAAGTGTCTGAGTTGAGGTGTTGGCTGACTGTTTGTTCAATGGCAGCCATGTCTTCTGCACTGACGTTAGCATGCTCATCACTCTTCTGTTGAGTCAAAATGTTCTGAATTGCTTTCTTTTGTTCGTTTTCTTTAAGGCTTTTGCTGGCAGAGGTACTATCGATCTTGCTGGCAGTGGTGTTGCTGGCAGTGGTGCTATCGCTCTTGCTGGCAGTGGAGCTATCGCTCTTGCTGGCAGTGGTGCTATCGCTCTTGCTGGCAGTGGTGCTATCGCTCTTGCTGGCAGTGGTGCTATCGCTCTTGCTGGCAGTGGTGCTATCGCTCTTGTTGGCAGTGGTACTATCGCTTTTGCAGATAGCTTTTGTGGAGTCACAAAATATCTTGAACAGAAGATCAACTTTGATTTGCATTGCCAGTTCATCCTTGAAAGTACCTATGAGGGTAGCAACAGGCTCAGTGGAGCCTAGAGTTCCAAGTTTACTACATTGCTCTCTGTCAATACCTGAGTCAATCTTGGTATGGTGGCTGATACCAGAGAGGATTTGAATGAGCGTTTCTCTGCTTGTGTACACTGAATTGTACGGTATAATTTTGTCCTTTCCTCGTTCGTAGGAGACTTGACACATGTCATCGAGGTCTTTGTCCAGTCGAAAGAATACTAGGAAAATCCCTGCACCCTTGCTTAGAAATGGAAACATCTCCACAAATCCTGGCTGCCCACCTATATCGACCAGATTGAGTAGGGCTTTGTTCAGCAGCTCTTTAGTGTATTCTCCTGAACCTATAATACTTCGAAGTCTCGAAATAACCTTTCCAACATCTAGAGTGGTCCTTTTCACGACCTTTTCTGGTTCTGGTGTTGGCCCAGGTGTTGGTAATACCACTTCATTGGTCTTAGGAGGTTGATTATTTTGGTCAGTGGTTTCTTTTGTGGGCTGTTTCTTAAGTGGACTAGTATTACCGACAGTGCTGTCTTCAATAGGTTCACAGGACATAAGGTAAGAGAAGATAAACTGTGTTTCTTCCTCTAGACTTGAAGATGCTTTGAATTCAAGCTTTGTTCCAGATTTGTCCACAAAGGCCAATACTTGTTCACACTCGGCTAGTAATGTACTGCAACGTTTCCTTTGATCTTCGGGCAGCAAAGACAGGTTAGTAATGGACCCAACAAGCCGCTGTCGAGTAGTTGTTTTACCAATACCTGAGGGACCAATAAAGTGTATCTTGAGGTAATGGAGCTCGATGGTATCCTTTTCGTCGGCCATCAGCTCATCCAGTTTTTGCAAATAGACTGTATATAGAGAAAAAATTCAGTATTAGGGGTAAATACTTACATTTTCTGGGAATTCTAAATCAACGTCTGCATATAGTTATTATTTTCAGTACATTATTTGAAAGGATTCTGTCAAGCGTTTAGAATCATGAAGATTTTTTGATTTTTTTCTAGCTGTTAAAATTAACTTTCATCTCATACTTGAGGCCATTTGGGACACAGGACACTATTTATAGTTACACATGCAGCTTTAGCTATACAGTAGAACCTCGATTATCCGGCCCTCCATTATCCGGAACCTCGATTATCCGGCTTGGCAGTTTTCTTGTTATCAGATCAGAAAATGGGCGTGTCCCTCAAACGCGCATGCGCGTTGCAGCTGTTACCATGGAGACTTGCCTGCTTATCTTCTGCGCATGCGCAGACAACCATGTGGCACTGCTGTTTATCAATAAAGTGGGTGGATCAAAGCGTGGTTTATCTATTCGATTATCCGGCATATTCACTTATCCGGCCTGCTTCTGGAACCAAGGTGTCCGGATAATCGAGGTTCTACTGTATCATAATTATAATAGAGCGCTTTTTCATGCTTGTGTACCTATAGGTATAGGAACACAAGCATGAAAAAGCGCTCTGTGTGCCTCTAGCTACTTCATGACAATCGAGATTATATTTTTCCAATTGATATTCAGCTATAGCTAGTGCACACACACACACACGCGCGGGCAAGCAATACACGTGGTCATGCTGTGGTTTATGCTGATGCCTCTCAGTTTATACACAACTACAAGTGCTAGTGACGTATAATTAGGCCAAAGAGTATAGAGTGATCATACAGTAGAACCTCGATTATCCGGACACCTTGGTTCCAGAGGCAGGCTGGATAACTAAATATACTGGATAATCGAATATATATAAACCACGTCTTGATGGCGTAAGACATTGATTATCGACCTATACCTATTATATAATTATAATTATCTATTCTAATTATACGTAGATCTAATAGTGGGAGGACCTAGATAAAATAATAATTATTGAACGGAGTCCAGCCTAATCAGGTATGATAATGCAAGTTCAAAGGTCAAATTTAGCAGCCCTATTATTATTATTAGTAGGGCCCTATTTTTGCCTAACCAATGCCACTAAGCTTTGTTCACCCCTGGGGAGACGACCAAGATGGTGATGTCCATCTATAGAAGAAGAACTGCATTTTAGTGTTCGGTTTGAGGTAATATATTTGGCATCGATCCAAGGTATGACGCTTGCATGGTTGCGGCTGAATCATCCAGAAGCAATTGGTCCTGTTTGTGTTACTCCAAGTAAACCTCCGTCTATAGCCGTTCTGATCGTTCCAAGGACGCTAGTCGCTCTCCATTCTCGCCTACCAATTGTTCATCAAAGGACGCTACTCGCTCTACATTCTCGCCTACCAGTCTTTCAAAGGACCCTAGTCGCTCTCCATTCTCTGACCTCCTGAACTTACCACAATCAGCAAGTACTCAAAAGGCAAAGGCAACTAAGACAGGAAGAGTTTGGGTTTTAACAAGCAGTGAATGTTTACGTCAGTGAAAAAGAAGAACAAAAGCAACAAGTTACATTGGAGAAACAACAACGTAAACTGGAAAGAGAAACAGAAAAAAGACTGAAGAACAAAAATGCAAAGCAATTGCAAGACAAACGAAAGAGCTCTCAATTTGAAAGCAGCTAAGAGATCAGGCCAAAGCAAAGAAAGCAGGGGAGAGGCAACGGATAGCAGAGGAGAAGCAAAAGAAAGCAGCGGAGAGGCAAACTTCTACAAAGAGGAATCATGCCACAGAAACTGAAAACCGATCAATTCGGAAAAAAACCAGTCTTGACAAGGATAAAACTGACAAACTTTACTGTTGTGTTATTGAAGAAGATATTGGCACTGGAAGAGAATGGCTACAATGTAGTTGCGAGAGATGGATCCATGAAGATTGCATCGATACGGACGATACGGACGATACGGACAATATACGGACAGTTATATTGGCAACAAACTTTGTCCTCTCTGCTAGAGTCAGCATGCATTTCTACTATGGTGTTACTATAGTATAATTATAGTATGCTATATACTCAGCCTATAATTTATGTACAGCTGTCAAATTTATTGTACTATGCGCGCGCTTTAAGGGACACGCCCATTTTCTGAAGTATTAAAAGAAAATTGCCAAGCCGAATAATCCAGGTTCCAGATAATTGATGGCCGGATAATCGAGGTTCTATACTGTATACTTTGTCATATTTCCCATGCACCTACTACACTTTTGCCATGTAGTCTAGTGGGGTTTAACTGTCATAAATTGGCACCTCAGGGCTACAAGGGAAAATATTGCTCATTTAATTGGCACCTCAAGCATAATCATGCAAAAAATATAATGGTGTTTTCGATGAATGAAGATGAATGCAATGTCTTGCATGAGAAATAAAATGTCATAAATGAAAACATAGAGACAGAGGGTGTATATAGTCTGTGGACTAGTTCATTAAAAATTCTGCTGTGTGAAGAGCTGCTTTAGAGACACTCTGCATGGTAGAGGGCTTGGGCTCAGGCTGAGCTTTTTCAGTGTTCACTAGCACTATAGTACTGACTGACTGCACGCACTGCACTAGGCCTGTTCAGCAAAGAAAAAGAAGCCATTTTAATAATAATATAGGCGTGGCTATTTTAAGCTTACCTTTGCTTGCCTACTAGCCTGGTATAGCTGAAGAGAGCTGGTCAGCCTGTCTAGAGCTAGCTGTATTGTTTCTTCTGGCTGGTTGCTGCACAGTAGGAGGGAGGGGCTGACTAATTGAATAGAGAGGGGGAGTGGCTCTGTACCGGTCGCTTGGAGGGAGGGGCTGGCTGCTCATATTTTGTCCAGGCTGCGCAAGATTTGAGTGTGGACAGGAGCCTTGGTGTGGACGAGCTCTCTTTTCCTAGTTGTCTTCTTTTTTGAATATAGTGTTGCTATAATTATGTGGTAGTCATGCAGCTTATATAGGATGGATGCATAGCAACCAGCCAGCCAATCAGATGGGACATATATCAATTAATGCACAGTGCCTCGGAGTTTATAACAGTAAACCACACCTCTCACTCGGGCTACGCCCTCGTGGTCGGGAGGTTTACAGTCATAAACCCCTCTACACTGTACATTAACTATACTTACATTCCACCTCTAAATACAATTTATTTGGGTCACTATAATATAGAACGCTGTAATTGTATATACAGCAAACACTTGTCCTATACATATGTAATACATATACTCTACCGAGATTACGCCCACGTCCGAATTTATGCCCACCCCCACTTTTGAGTGAAAGTTCCTGCATAAGGCTATATTAGTAATTTGCCTCGAGAATATACGCCCACCAGAAAGTGATGCATTTTTTAGCTCTGAATATAGCTAAATATAGATACAGCTAGATCTTATTTGCAAGTATATAAGAGACAAAGACAATCTTCTCTGTATCTCTGTTGAAGACCTGACAGTGACAAGGAACAACCTTCTGATGCAGAATCTTGACTCTATACCTAGCTACTTTACCCATGCAATACAATTGTTGTAATGCTGATTGTATTTCAAGAGCTGACAGGCCTCAGACGCAGACAGAAAAGAATAGTTTCTTAATGAATGGCTTAATTTCGAGGCAAACACATACATATAGCCAGCATTCATGACTGCATGTATAGAGCTAGGAGGTGAAATGTATATTACTAGAAATACCATACCTATTCTACAAAACTATTTTGTTTTCGAAATTAAGCCCATCCCATCTGTAGCAGCTTTGTAGCATGCAATTGGGGTGGGCGTAATCTCGGTAGAGTACGGTATACGCATATCATAGGAAACGGCATGGCTATAGCTCATTGTGTGCCAATTAAGTTTAACTGCATGAGTATATGTTTGTATAAAATAGGTATGGTATTTCTAGTAATCAGTGGCGTAGGCAGAGGGGGGCTGACGGGGCTAGAGCCCCCCCTTTTGTGTTTCATTAACTCCAAACCAGCTTGATCTGTCAATCTATTTTGCACTGTACTGCATGCGTAGTTACTAGAATGATGTCATTCAATGGAAATGTGAGCAGGGCCATCTACATGTGCATGCTTACTGCCATAGATATGTTACTGCTGATGAAAAGTGATGACTTTTTTTTTAGGTAAAATTTCAAGCTATTCAAGAAGGCCCTGCTCAATGGATTTGAGCCCTGCCCTTCCCAAAATCCTGGCTACGCCACTGGTAATATATAAATTTCACTTCCTAGCTCTATTATGTCAGTGATAACTGTCAATCTATACATGCAGTCATGAATGCTGGCTATGCATGTATATAAGTGCACACATACCTGGTTCAGGAGTGGAGATTTTAGGGAAAGACTGGAGATAGCCAATAACGTTAGTGTACTTCCACTGTAATGCCCTGTCAAGAGGAGTCTTGTCATCATCATCAGTCACATCTGGACAGGTGAGGGACAGAGATCTTGTAGTAGTACTGACAGCATTGACATTGGTCAATAAGTACAATCATGCAGATACATTCGTGCACAGTACAGGATTTATTATCAGAGGTATCAATATACGTCACCAATGATATTCATAGTGGCCGTACTGCAGAGCGAATTTATAGCTCAGCTATGTCATCGTCTAAGAATTATACTCTTCAGTTCCCAGAATGAAAAAGAGTGGGTAATGATCGACCATGATTGTTGTTAAAAACGATCGATGCCAAAAGTTCAAGTCTAAAATTAATGACCGTCTGCAGAGCCTTGCAGCTCTCTTTTCACTCTTGCAGCTACCAATAGCTAGCGTTCTAGTGCAGAGCTAACTACTAAGTAGAGTAGCAACATTCGGTAAACAAGTTTGGCTATACGTGCTCTTCTGAAAGGCTGCAATGGCATTCCAAGTAAGCAAAACTAGGCATAACTCGAGAACGAAGCATTATTTTGCAAATCCACAAATGAAAATCCAATTACTAGAAGCCTATAGAAACTCAGTTCATTGATCCTTGAGCAGCTGTAGCAGTCTACACAGACAGACATACGACACAGATAGACAGACACACACACAAACACACTACCGTATATATGCCTCGCTTGCGCATGCGCACCGAGGCATTATTAAAGAGGACGTTATTATTAATATGTTGGCTTCGTGACCAACCTCGTTTGTTATAATTATACCCATGCAGGAATTCAACCTAAAGCACCACCAACATTAGCTTACATTGTTTTATAAGAAGCTGCATGGATGATAAATATAAGCTATATATATTATATATATATATAACGGAACTCTTGGAGCTCGTATGCATGCATGGCTCCCTTTCAAGGTGAGAAAGCTTATGGAACTACTTGTATACTTGTAGAAGAGGAGTTTACCTTCATGTACAAACTTAAAACAAGCTTTAGACGCCTAGCTATAGTGCAGTTGAGGTTATAATTATATAACGCTAGCTAGGTGCAAACCCCGGTTGATAATTGATAACTTTTGCTATATAGAAACTGTTAGTTTTTGTCGCATTGCAACCGTTGAGCAGTTATATACAGCTGAAACAGACACACACACACACACACAGAGTCAGCTGTACCATATCCCTCTGCAGCTATACGCCTCGAGGCATAACAACAACAGTTATTTAATAATAGATAATCTATATATTCATGAGTTGTCTAATGAAACAGTATACATGCACATTGACTCACCAACATCACATTTGCATTTCTCCACTAAGTACTTCACAACTAGTAGGCTTTCTCCTTCATTAGGATTGTTCATGAATGGTGCTTGGTTAACCACGTCTGTGTGTGGTGATACCTCAATGGTCAATTATTAAGTGAGATACGTTATTATAGAATAGACTCAGAATTGTGGGACAATAAAGCAACCCTATAATTATATACACATACAAATTAATAATGGAATTAGTTCTATAAACACTGTTTGGTATGGGATTTCTAGTGACAAGTTAACTTCAGCCATCCATTGAGCACTCACACCGATGCATTAACTCATATATTATTGGCCAACAGTCTGCCCTAAGACACCAAATTGTAAGACAGGAAGTGCTACAAGTTTCCTCATGAATATATTCTTTGTTTCTGATAAAAATAAAGGTTTTTAGAGCTATCTAAGTTGAAATATGTAATAAAAACAGGATAAACACTTTATATAATTATTATGAATTTTGGTTAAACTATATAGCATAAAGTTGTTAAAATAATGATTGCGGAAAGTTCGAATTTTTGAGCAAGCTGTTCACCATCGACGTAGCAAGCTAAAAATAATTATTGATTGAACAATTAGGAAGGATCTGAATAACAACATATTCAAGGTAAATGCCTTACAAATGAATGCATGGTGTTTGCAAAGCAGTTACACAAACTTCGACATAAATACACAACTTGGCAATAGCATAGAACACATCATGAATGACTTCAAGCCTTCTAGCTTGCTGCTAAGCATGCATGCACATGAATCAGATGCACTAGTTGATACTTTAGGCAGTCACTGGTCCCTTTCACATCTGGAGATATGCAGCCATGAGTTCCACCAACCACACAGAGACTATTCAGAATGAGCTATCTTTGAATTTTTACGCAAGCTGTTCACACTATCTCAATCCATGCTGAGTCAATACATTCCATATTGAACTAATTTGTCACCTAGTAACAAGTTCTAAATGGTCTGTGTTATAATTATGAGCTTTGGAAATTCAGAAAAAATCACCCTTCACTACAATCTGGCAGAGGGTGCATGTCATCATTATGAATCTCATTATATAATTACGAAACAATGTTTTTGTGATGTCATCCTTATGAATACCATTAAAATACTTGTGGTATGTATTTCCTGTCTTGTCTTGCAAACACTGATAAGTTGGGGGTCTTAGGGCAGACTGCAAGCGGAAGTTTGAGAAGCTCATGCAGGTAGCTGAGGCAAAGCCGAGTGCTACATGATGCTTCGAGAATGCCAATAATATTCATAGAGCACGAGTGTGAAACGGTACGTTAACTGGTTTGTAGTTTGTATCTGCTTATATCCCGTTGCTACGTTGTTGCCAAGTGCAATATGCAGCATAATGCACTGCTGAAAGTCATAATGCACTGACCGCAAAGTCATAATGCACTAACCACAAAACGCCCCTCTGGCATTAAAAAATTAATTGTATCATGAGAAATAACAAGTATCAAAGTAAGTCCAGCCATGCAGGAATGTTCAGCACTGCTGGAGTTTCTGGAGTTTATTCTTTGCAACCATGCAGGTTTTAAAATTATCCAAGGTTTTGTGAAGATTCTGTGTTCCTAGGCCTAGTTCTCGACTTCGTGATGCATGTCAAATAGCACTAGAAGTGGCTCTTTTAGCTGGGGGCTTGAGCTGTTTTGCAGTGTAGAGGCGAGCTTCTTTGGCTTGGTTGTGATGCCGAGGATAGTGGAGGGCTGTTCAAGCATACACTGAGTAGTGGCGTATCCAGCTAGGGGCTCAGGGTGCTCAAGCACCCCCCTAAGCTAAACATTAATTACTGCAACTTACTGGATAGCTGGGAGCTGAGCCTGAGCTTGCACTACAGAGCTAGCTAGAGCTCGCAGAAGAGTTTTTATACTGTTAGAGACCACACCCTTTAGATACCATATAGCGTGTAATTTTCGTGGGGCAAAATATTCGTGGTTTCATGGTTGAATGTCTGACCACGAATATTTTACCCACGAATGAAGCGACCTTGCCTACCTTTACCTGCAGTGCAAGCTCCAACCACGAAAATATTACCCACGAAATGTCTCAATATTGCTGAACCACGAATATTTTGTCCCCCGAAAATTACCCGCTATACGGTATCCAAGTTTCCTGGGCATGCGTACTGTGACTTATTAATGCCACAAAATAGTCTGCATCAGGAGGTTGTTCCTTGTCACTGTCAGTGTCTATATAATTCAGAAAGTACCAGCAGAGGACTAGAAACTAGACTACCAGGTAGAGGACAAAGAATTTTGTTTTTGATACAGATTTTCTTGGTGATATACATGGTATATCAGTAATTATTGTGCACTCTGCCTGTCACTAGCTGCTCAGCAGAGAAGCCGTCTTTCAGTGGTCTGAAGAGAATAAAGACAGCAGTACAATCACACACAGAACGATCGACTAACTAGACTAACTTCTACACATATACACCATAACATACCTGTAGATAGTGATATAGCTATAGAGATGAGTCAGTTGTAGCATATAATACTCTATCTATGGTTGTAGGCAATGCATGGTATCATTGTGACCGTTCTTTATCAAGGTGTATCCCCTGTTATGTGCAGTAGAGGTGGGTGTGGCTTCCAGTGCGTGGGCGGGTCTCAAAAAAATTTCGCGCTTTTGCGCGACCTGAGCACCCTCCTATTGATATTCCTAGAAACGCCACTGCATGGAGTAGTGGGGTGGGGCTGTTTCTTCACAGCAGTAGTAAGTAGGGTGGGGCTGTTTCTTTGCAGCAGTAGTGGGGGTGGGGCTGTTTTGCAGTGGTTTCAGCGTTGGAACTCCAATAATTTTGTGTCAAGCCATTCGCCGGTCATGCCAATCTTATACGCTGCATATACTGACGTCTAGAAGAAATAAAAGATGGAGCTGTGTCTAGAGTTGTCTTTGTCATCTTTTTTGTGCAGTTTATATTGTGTTACTAAAGATAGTGTTATGTTTGTATGCCTTTGGGATATAAACTAGTTATAACACGTGCACTCGGGATGCATGGCATATATTGCACTCAGCCCTCGTGCTTCAGTGCAATATATTCCATACATCCCTTGTGCCCGTGTTAGAACTATAACTTGCAGCTACCAATAGCTATATCGCTCTAGTGTAGAGCTAACTATACAGTAGTATATAGTAACCTTGATTTGATTTTGGAGAGGCAAACTATATTATAGCCTTTACTCGAGAAAAAAACATTTGTGTGCAAGATAAATACTGCTAGAAGCTTTAAGTTATAGATCACTGTAAATTCAGTAATACATTGCAACAATGGAGCAGCTATCAATGTTTCGAGAACTTCCACCATTATACAGCTAAAAATAATTATTTTTACCACCAACTGTGCTCTAACTATCCTCTAACTACCTCAGCCGTTCTCTCTACCAAACCGTGCTTTTTATTCCAACTACAGAATAATAGACCACGGTCACTATACAGTTGGCATTTGCATGTTATGCCTCAGTGCGCATGCGCATGCAAGCGAGGTATATGGTGGTGTGTTTGTGTGTCTGTGTGTCAGTGTGTGTGTGTGTGTGTGTAGCGGACTGCAACATATGCCCAAGGATCAATGAAGTGCAAGTACTAGTTTCATGGGTTTACTTGGATTTTAATTCACAAAATAATGCTTCGTTCAGAATCTCAAGTTATGCCTACTTGGAATGCTGCTTTGCAGCCTTTTTAGAAGAGTGCGTAGCAAAACTTGTTCACTGAGTGTTGTTACTCTACTTAGTAGTTAGCTCTGCACTAAAATGCTAGCTATTGGTAGCTGCAAGAGTGAGAAGAGAGCTATACAATGCTCTGCTGATGCAGCCATCAATTTTAGACTTGAACTTTTGGCATCGATCGTTTTTAACAACAATCGTAGTCTATCATTACCATGAACTCTTCGAGTTTCCCTGCATGTGATTCTGGATTCTGCCTGCATGCAGCAATAATTATAGTCATATTTACTACAAGTGCAAAAAAAATTTTTG
Source organism: Halichondria panicea (assembly GCF_963675165.1). Taxonomy (NCBI): domain Eukaryota; kingdom Metazoa; phylum Porifera; class Demospongiae; order Suberitida; family Halichondriidae; genus Halichondria; species Halichondria panicea. The sequence goes on from NC_087377.1 coordinate 2,954,875, forward strand.
AAAAAATGGGGAAGAGTAGGGTTGGAAGAGCATGTGCATTGAAATAACAAACAGTTTGAAAACAAGATTGTGGATTGGTATAGTCTTTGCATGCTCCAACTAGTTGGGAGTGGGGCTCAATCTTTACGATCTTTAACAGTTGGGTCCAGCACTACTTTTCGTTCACCTTTTTCTTTATGCGAGGCGCTCGATCCCCTATTTGACCATCAACTTGCTGTGTTTCGATACAATAATAATGCATTTGAATGAGACTTTTCTTTCCACCAGGGAGGACCAGCACCGAAACACATGGTGTATATAATTACAGGAGTGCATGAATAGCACTCCTGAATTTGAGATTCTACAGATGAGCCCTGCCCACCAAAACTCGAAGTAGTGCTGGACCCAACTGTTAAAGATCGTAAAGATTGAGCCCCACTCCCAACTAGTTGGAGCATGCAAAGACTATACCAACCCACATACTTCAATGCACATGCTCTTCCAACCCTACTCTTCCCCATTTTTTCAAAAATGTTTTTTGCACTTGTTTGCAAACTTTCTTCACTGCATGCATGCATAGAGTGGTCCTGGGAGGCCACATAACTAATCACGTTTTGTTAATGGGTGGTTTTTTTAGGGTTACCCATCTTGTGCACTCCCTTTTTGGTTTGAACAGCTTATCCAACATGCAACCATAGATATATCGTATATAGCGCGAAATTTTTGAGGCACTTATATTTCGTGGATTGGCCTCTAAAAGCATTTCGTTGCACAATGTTCGCGGAATGACTGCTTACCGGAAGCTACGCCTTTGCACGTTATAGCAGGTGATTCTAATTAAAGGAACAATTTTCATGGACTTAATTTTCGTGTATGATTGCTAACCCACGAAATCCGTAAAAATTAAGCCCCTCGAAAATTTCGCGCTATACATGCAGTAGTCTACTTCTCACAATTATTTTTTTCACAAATACACTTGTTTGTACACTTTTTTTTCTTATAGGTACCAGCACATAGATTCTATGGTGCTACCTAGATCAAATATCTTCAGTAGGTGGCATTACCATTGTACTATGATAAAAAAGAAAGCTGCTACAGCTAGATCTATAGCTAGCTAGCTGTAGGCTGATTGAATTTTTCTTTGCACTGTTGCAGTGTCTGTCATGATAATTATCATAAAGTTCTTGGTCTTGTATAATATAGATGCATGCAATAATCATAAGCCATATGATTATTGCATGCATCTCTGCAAGACCAAGAACTTTATGATAACTTAAATTTATGATAAGGGGCAGAATAAAAGCTGCTCAGATAAGAGCTTGTGTCAACTTAACTTGCATGCGAGGAGCTAGCCTAGCCTCCTTCACCGGCGCGGCCGTCTAAGAGTGATTCCCTGATGAAGTGCGGCCTGAGATCGAGGCTATAGCAAGGCATTAACTGGAGCGGTAAGAATCGACAGTGCAAAACAGTACTGTTGCTATAGATCTCAAGTGGTTGCTAAGATAAGAGGGGTGTGGCCATGCTTTCTGCTATGTCTGAGCATGCTCAGTAGGAAAACAATGGCGACCTCACCTCTGCACTCATTAAAGAGGGCGTAGCTTCCACCCTAGCAAAGTTAACTCGAGATTAGTTACTGCACTACCCAAGGCGACAGAGAACAGTACGGTGCCATTAGTTTGTCCTGTGGACCTACAGTTCTCTAGATTATCTCACTGAAGAACGTGAGAGGAAGATGAAGAAAAAGTTGTTGTTTTTTTTGTTTTGCTGTTCTTATAACTTTTTTGTACAATGTTCAATTCAGTTCATATTTCACACAAATGTCACAAATGATATGGGCAACAGATATATAAACTCAAAATAACTGTGTCTTGTGTCTTAGGTGAGATCCAGAGGGGGCCTTTTGCTGCTTTCGACCCAACCTACTCAGTATTAGCACTACCGTGCTAATGATTCGTGAGCCTGGAAATTTTATTGCTTTTTTGATGCCCACTAACTACTTCCTGTATAGCTTCCTCAGTAAAATTGTGCTGAGCTGACACACCCTTTTACATTGAAAATCAATGCATTTTGCAAGCCTTTTCTAAATTCAATGATGTTAATTAGCCCCAAAAAAATGGTGATGATGTCGTGACACTTTTTAGTATGAGACGCAAAACCGGTAATGAAGACGCCAAGATCAAGCTTCAAAAACGAGGCTAGATGAACATCTCCTAGCTAGGTACTATAGTATCCATAGGGGGAAGAGTATTCTTGAGATACACAACTCTGGGCCTGGGTCAGGAACTGATAACATTCATTACCAACATTTAATGTAGATGATGTAGATTATGTAGTGTTAATGAGATACATAAACATTATTAATTTCAATTGATGTCTGTGTCAAGGTACTTGCTTAGCTAGCTGCTGAAACTATTGTACAGAATCTTTAGCAACAAATGTGGTGGACTTGGGCCCTAAAAAAGATAGAGTAGGTTGTCATGATTATATTTCCAGCGGGGGAAGTGAATATGTGCAAAACTGCCTTAGCTATACTGGATTCTTTAGCTCTGACAGCCCACTCTAGAGGTAGGCTATGCTGTGTATCTCAAAAATACAGTAACTCCTATACTCTTCCCCCGCTGGATACTAGCTAGTACATATAGCAATGATAAGTTCATCTAGCCTTGTTTTTTTGAAGCTTGATCTTAGCATCTTCATGACCGCATTTGTAGTTCTATAAAATGTGCAGAAAATTACCAACAAAAAAGATCTCACTAAAGGAACCTAAAAATATAAAAAAAATGCCATGATGTCATCACCATTTTTGGGGCTAATTAGCATAATTGAATTAGTTGTTTGGAAAAAGAAAACATTGAGCTTTATTTTGGATCATTTTGATGCAGCATACATTGTATTATTGCAACTAATACAGCAGTATGAACATATATTGTTAAATTTTGATATTTACAGCCAGACCCGGGCCTTAACTACCCATGCATGCAGAGAATATAGCCTACCTCTGTGAGAAAAGAGCACATGTAGCCCGTAAACTATAAGGATCTAGAACATTCTAGAATGTGTGTAGGCGTATAGGTATAATTATGTATGATTTGTGCCATGTGCTGTTAGTATCTCCATTTTATTCCTTTTTGTCAAGCTGAGCTAGCTGTTGATCTAAATTCCGTTGCTAATCGCTATTACCTGTATATGGCTGCGCCAACAACCTCTATATATATAGAGTGGCTGCATGTCAGAGCTAAAGAAGCCAGCATTAGCTATGCTGGTTTGCACATTTTGACTTCCTATGGAAACATAATCATGACAACCTACTCTATCTTACGCGAGCTTAAACAATTTGACAATGTTTAAGCCCGCCACTTTTGAGATATTGTACAATAGTTTCAGCTAGTAAAGATTTTAATCGTTTGTCTCTGTCATTTTGTAGTGATACAGAGTACCACAGTGTTGCTGCTGCCCTTCTCCACTACCACCGTCCTATCAACAGGTAAACACACTGACACATGACATCACTTGCAACGAATAACATATAATGTTCATGATGAACTCATTAACGCTATACTTGTTGCATTTTGAGTGGGCAGATCAAAGGAAACACTGTGCCATATGGCACAGGTCAAGCCTTGAACTGTGATCTAGATACTGGCACAGTGTGGCTGAAGTTACCTAAAGCCCACCCTCCACCGAGTAACCTGAAACGGTCCCTTTTATAGTATAACACTGTCAACAGATTCAGTGGTAGGCAAAAAACGTTTTTCATGCGTCTGGGTGCATTCCACAGCCACCACAAGTAGTTGAAACTAGTTGTCCTATAAAAGGAGTGATGTGTACACGGAAAGGAATGCACAAGGAATGCAACAAATCAGTTGTTACACAGCTCACTACTGAGCCAATATATCCCATGTGGCACTCGTGCATGTGTCACAACTATAACATAATCTATACAATAAATGTTGCAATTAATGCTATCAGTGCTGGCATGGCAGGAGTCGCATCTCAATGACCCAGGCCTTACATATACATGTATGGAGATATATAGTCATGAGTGCTGTCTGGTGTTCGTGGGGGGGGGGGCTTGTGATGCATTGTCTATATATATAAAAGAAGCCAATTCGATTGTATAATCACTCACCATAATTATCCACCTTGCATACTTTCTTTAATAAATCCATAACTTGTAGACTTCCTCCCTCACAAGCATTGTGCAGTGGTGTTTGGTTGTACTTACCCCTCGCATCTGTGTGTGGTGATATACCTCAGTGAAGTGATGACATGCACAATGACAACAAAAGAGTGGTTTGTAGTTTAACTTACTGAATCTTTATTCAATATGCAGCCTATATAAAATATTCCATTTGACAATCATAAATATTATGTATATAGTTAAGAAACAAGCATTTCCATACTCTAATTATGCTTCGGTGCATGCGCATGCATGCGCAAGCGAGGTATACGGTATATAGTGTGTGTGTGTGTGTGTGTATAGACTGCTACAGCTGCTCAAGGATCAATAACATGCAAGTAAGAGTTTCTATATATAGGCTTCTAGTCATGTTTACTTGGATCTTAATTCGTGGATTTGCAAAATAATGCTTCGTTCTCGAGTTATGCCTATAGTTTTGCTTGAATGCATGGAATGCCATTGCAGCCTCTTCAGAAGAGCACGTAGCCAAACTTGTCCAGGGAGTGTTGCTACTCTACTTAGTAGTTACCTCTGCACTAGAACGTTAGTTATATTGGTATATATAGCTGCAACAGTAAGAAGAGAGCTGCAAGCATTAATCTTTGGCTTGAACTTTTGGTATCTATCGTTTTAAACAACAATCATGGTGATTCTTTTAACTTTTGGTATATCTATATCGTTCAATCATGGTGATTCTGGATTCTTTCAATACATAATGTGTGTATAAATGCTATTACAGTGGAACCTCCATTAACGACCACCTCCAAAGAGCAACCACACACTATATATTGGCCAAGAGCTCAGGTCTGGATTGAATTAAACCGCATGCATGACTTCAATGTATAAAGCAACCTCTCAGGAGCGACCACCTCTCTACTCCGTATAACGAGCAGCTTTCTAGTCCCCATGCAACTAGCTTTAGCAATGGAAAATAACCTCCCAGAATGGACAGCCCACACCCAGAATTAGCAGAAAATTATTGCTGAGATAGCATTATTTTGCACAATCGTTAAAACCTGGCTGTAGCTTGTCTCTCTATATATATACAGCCTTTTCAAAGATTGTATGAGCTAAAGAATTTAAGCAGTTAGCAAAGCCCCAAGATTCATTTGCAGCAAGAAATGACTCATAGAAAATACGTAGCTGGCAATCAAAACCTCCCAAGGAAGACCACCTCTCTATAACGGCCAAAAGGCTGTTCCCCTAATGGTGTCCGTTTTATGGAGGTTTCACTGTATATAGTAGCTTTATGTTATGTAGCTTTGGCACCTCCACTGAGGCGTCAGCACCTGCAGTGCTTTCATTATGGTCAGTATAATTATCCCAGCTGCATGGATGAGATAGTATAGTGACCGGCTGAGTAGGCAAGTTTTTTTTTGTCTATCCATTAATTGGTGTACAGTATAGAACCTCGATAATCCGGCTTGACAATTTTCTTTGGGCATGTCTCTTAAAATATGTGCATGCGCATTGCAGCTGCTACTATGAAAACAGGCCTGCTTATCTTCTGCAGATGCTTGACAACCATGCATGCATGTGGCACTGCTGTTAAAGGCGTGGTTTCCATTAGATTGTCCGGTTATCTGACCTGCCTCTGCATGTTACCATGCAAATTTTTCCGTATTATTTGATTTTCAGTATAAACAATGTGAAAAGGAGTACAAAAACATGTTTCCCTTATAATGCCATGCCCCTTCAATAAAGGGGCGTGGCCAGCGATATACTTGGCTTGGTTTTACAAGATATATCAGTACAAACTCACCACCAGATATATTATAGCTATATAGGGCATGGAGTTACTACAGCTGTATATATAGGGATGCTACTACACTTCAACGTCAACATAAGGCCAGTTAACTTATTCTGTATGCTCACAAAAGCAGTGGCGTAGCCAGGGGGTGGCAAAGGGGGAAAATGCCCCCCTTTTTCTGGATCTCTACTATACTCTGCTCAAGTTATTGTATCTGATTATCTTGCTGAGCACTCCCTTTCTTCGGAATCTTGCTGGCTAGTATAGGCAAGCAAAACGATTTAGTCTCTAAACAGTGAGCTATTCTGGTCTAAATCTATAGACAGTTCTTGTTCTTTGCTAAACCATAGATAGAAGAGGAAGAGGGATTGGTAACAGAAGTACCCTCGTGTAACATCCACTTTACCCGCGGTTTAATCGAGGCTGTGTCAACAAGCTAAAGCTGTAGATGGGCTAGGGCAAGCTGATTGCCTATTTCTACACACACTGCATAATATACCACAAGCATAATGCTCAGTCTGTGCAACTCACTCATATTTATACAAGACTATAAATAGCAGCTGTTCGCCTAAAACTTTAATTACTGGAATGTCCCTTTTTACTGGGTGTGATCAGTCAATTAGCAAGTACAACACGTGGCCAGACTGGGCATGTTATAAATTACTGAAAAAGATAATGTCTCGAGAAAACACAATTTTCTTATTTTGAGCGAGTAAATAGCCTCGTTTATAGGGCGTAACACAGATAGTTTTCGAGGTTTTACTGCAGATTCAATGGAAAATGATCACGTGAACTGCTTCCGTTACCAATCCCTCTTACTCTTAATTCTATCTATGGCTAAACTAGCTTCTTCTAAAACATCAGGCCACACCCAACTAAATAGAGAAGTCAATTGTGACGTCATAATTAAGAGGTGTGGCTTCCAGTCAAAATTTCGGCGCTGCTGTGCGGATGATAAGTTTTGCCCCTTCTTCCAAAAAATCCTGGCTACACTCCTTAAAAGGTCACATCTAGTCTTCTAAATCTACATGCAGTTAAATAGTTATACATGCATGAAGGCACTGCCATGCAAAGTGTCCAGACAATCGAGGTTCCACTGTATTAAGTTTTACAACTTCTAGTGAGATATAGTGGCAGATTACCACATGACCTTTGAAACTCCATGAACCGCTGTAGTAGTGATGTAAAGTCTATAGGAAAGCTATAAGCACCAGGGGCGGATCCAAGAAAAATGAAAGGGGGGGGCTAGTAGAGAGGGGCAAAGCCCCGTACGAGGGTGGCGGAGCCACCCAGGGGGTGGGTGTGGGAGGGGGAGCATCCCCCTCCCGCCTCGCCGGAGGCGAAATTTTTTGCTTTTTTACAATTTGCTCACACTTTTACCTTTGAACTGTCATATTAATAAGTGAATACTGAATATGAAAAAGTTAATACAAAAAACTCGTTCTAATCAACAAAAGGATGTATACTGTAGATGTTACATCTACATTCATGCACTCTTGGTACATGAAAGAATCACAATGCCTACCCAGACTGCACTGAGAGTGAGAGGAGGTAAGGCTGCTTCCTTGCAACCAGCTAAAAAGTCTGAGATCTGCTCCATGTTGCAGCTGCTCAACAGCATGCACAATAGTAGCCTCGATCCCAGGCCGAGTTTTCGCTTTTATAACGGTTAGGCGAACAACTGGGCCTGGTACTAGTTGTCTGCGCATGCGTCAATCGTTCGTCAGATTCTGACGAATGGATATTCTCGTTCACTTTCGTGACATTTATATTCGTGTACTATCGTGTACTAGAAGTCAGTTCCCGTTTTATCATTATTGGAATCGATTGGAATGGCTCTTAGCTGAAGCTTCTCTCTTCTCTGAAGCTTATTCTGAAGACTGAACAACAAGGGAAGAGGTATAAAGCTTTGTCAAGCTTTATACTTATGTCAGATATTTTTGTGTGGGCCCTATGGCCGGCTATGCTATCAAGTCTTGTTCATGTTTGGCAAGAATGTAGGTAGACTATAGTTTCATCATTAATATGGTGGATCAAGTGAAGAGTGTGAGCTAGAGAACTTGGTGCTGCCATCATCAGCTCGTCGACAATGACACTATAACCGAGAAATTTAATATGTATAGATCTACACGTATTTAAAATGTCTACTTCTCTGTACAGGAGCAATGGCTAATATCCAGCTATCCCAACAGTGCTCCTCTTGGCTATACTAACGGACGAGACTGGACAGTTTGAGGTAAGGGTTTTACCGTCTTTGGTTTCTTTTAATATTGTCCTATACTCACAGACACAGGACTGGAGTATGACCTGCTCATTCGAGCGTTGCTGGGTAGCTCAGAGACATCAAGAGAATCTACGTTTTCTCAAGCAATGAGTTACGAGTTGGGGCCTGGAATCAGAGAAGTCCAGCAGCCTGCTAAATCTTTTTGAAACGTAATTTGAAGGCATTCAATCATCCTGAAGTTGCCCTGGGTCACTGTAATTGTGCTGCAGCACAACTGGCAACTCCCCAGGCCTTTGTGAAGCAGCTCCCTATGTGCATCTTTTGTGTACTCACTCTGTGCATTTTCTGTGTACAAATTTCGATTATTGATTTATTAAATATTTTTGCCAACCACAAATATACAATGAAAATTTGACGCATGCGCAGACAACTAGTACCAGGCCCAGTTGTTCGCCTAACCGTTATAAAAGCGAAAACTCGGCCTGGGATCGAGGCTAGCACAATAGCCTCCTTCACAAGGCCTAGGAAGAGAGGCCTGGGATATGATCGAGGCTACAAACATTGCACAAGGAGCTGACTCAGCAACAGCAATAGTTGACCTATGCACTTTTATATTAGTTCTAGCTTAGCTAGCTATATATAGCTATAGTATGTCCAGCTAGCTAGCCTACATCTTTTATACTCTTAGTAGCTAGACTTGGCTGTTGTCTAGCATCTCTTAAGTCAGTGAGTCTACATGCAGATGCATAAGTAACAAGGTTGGTGGCAAAATTGTTGTAACCTCAGACTAGCAATACATATAGGTAGTTTTTTCAAAAGGGGGGGGCTTCAGCCCCTCAAAATCACCCCTGGATCCGCCCCTGAGCACACAGAGGAACTATACTGAATGAGAGTTTCTTTGTTTGTCTTTAATTAAAGCACACTACACGTGTCATGATTGACTTGATGCGCATGCGCACACGCAAAGGCCATGCATGCAGGCTCTGATAAGAATTTGACCTCATTTCTTGACTTGGAAGATCTGGTCTCACTCTGCATTGCAATGCATATAGAGAATGGACTAGCTATTCCCAGTGTATGTTTAAAACAGGTTTTAGACAGGACTTGTATATTTCATGTGTTTAGAATTATAAAAGCTTCTTTTGAGAGCTTCCCCAATTCCTGCAACTGTTTTCTCACTAGCACTATAACTATAGCTAGTGCTCTACTCCAGGTAACGTAAGTTCAGTGAAAGTTTTAGAGTAAAAAGAGATTCAATGCTGCACAGTATATCTAACTTGAATAGCTTTATCTGCCAGTGTTTAACCCTTTCCCCGTTTTAATTAAAACAAGAAAATACAGAATATATAACAATTTTCTTTAAAAATTCATATATCATGAACCATACATTGAAATGACTTGTATAACTATTTCCTACAGGTAGCGCAGACCCCAGAGGTATCTTGACACCATCTTCGTTACCTAGCAACTGACCACCCCACTAATTAGCTATTGTTTACAAACATTCACAATTATGTACACAAATAATATTGTATGAGGGCACAAAGTGGCTAAAGACACTAAATAAGTGTTCGCAATGTTCTCACGGTGACATGGTTCAATCAGGATCTGCATAAAGTTATCTGTGAGGTCGTACCAGCAGACGCCCTTTTCCCGGGAAATGTTTTCTTCACCTACACACAGGTTTACAAGTTCAATGGTGGCAAGAGCTTCTTCCTCAGGCCTTCAGGCTCTATATTCTTTAGCTTGAGGTAGCTTCTTATCTAGCTATGATCCCAGTCACTATTCTCTCACTCAATAAGGCCATAAGCATTGATATTCTCACTGTCTAGCTGCTCTAGAACCTCACTGAGGTTGTACTACGAAGATCTTGAAACATTATCAAACGGTCACTTTTCTTTCGACATTATTGTACCAAGCGTACCTCAAAGCAGCATATTAAAGATACCATGTGAAAGAGCAGCTCAATGCACATGTGCTGGTACCTACAGCATGCGCATAGCTCCAACACAGCGAATTTTTGAAAATTACCACTAGAGTGGCCGTCATATGACGGCTTCAACGGGGAAAGGGTTAAAATAGTGGTTCACGGTCAGTTTAGACTGGTAGTAAGCCTAGAAACACTAAATACCTGGGTTATTTATACAGATAGACAATAAGTTAAAACAACCACAAAGAACGTAATTATATTTACAATAGCACAAATGTTTCTTTAACCTATCTGTTTGTTAAAACAATTACAGGTAGTAATTTTGGCTTACGACATTTCATTTAACACCCACTTAGTTATTTCACCTTGGAAAAAATTATTTTAACAACACTTGTTGCATTTTGAGTGGGCAGATCAAAGGAAACACTGTGCCAATATCTGCCATATGGCCAGGTCAAGCCTGTATCTAGATACTGGCATAGTATGGCTGAAGTTACCTAAAGCCCACCCTCTACCCAGTAACCTGAAACGGTCCCTTTTATAGTATAACACTGTCAACAGATTCAGTGGTAGGCAAAAAACGTTTTTCATGCGTCTGGGTGCATTCCACAGCCACCACAAGTAGTTGAAACTAGTTGTCCTATAAAAGGAGTGATGTGTACACGGAAAGGAATGCACAAGGAATGCAACAAATCAGTTGTTACACAGCTCACTCTGCACACATTGGATATATTGGCTCAGTAGTGCCTTTGCCCTCGAGGCCTGCGGCCCTCGGGCCTAAGTCATTACTGAGCCAATATATCCCATGTGGCACTCGTGCATGTGTCACAACTATAACATAAATATGACTGAATTAACCGCTTGCTGTTATATTCACCACACATTTTTTATAGTGTTCGCCACTGCATGTGAGACATTAATTTTACATGATTAATATTTGGGGTTATAATTATAATTATAATTTCACCATAATAATTACCACACCCATTACGCAAGTGTTGTACTCAACTGATAATTATAATACAGTTGGCCAAGTAGTGAACACATAATAATAATTATTACACTTACTCTTGGGGTCAACATTGTGCTGCTCAACTAGTTCCTTCACCACATCCAGTTTGCTCCACTGACATGCTGCACACAGTAAATTGGCTTTGTCTTTATCATCACATGCACAGCCACGGCTCATAAGGTAGAGGGCAACATCCATACAGGCTTTATTATACAGATTATCCAGAGCTTTGTCCAGTGGTGACTGTCCCTTATTATCCCTCACATCTGTACAATCAAACACCATTGTTACACGGAATGTGATTTAGCAAGACTTTGTCTCTAATGAGCAGATACAGACAAACAGCAAGAGAGGAAAAATATACAGTGACTAAATAAAATGAAAGCACCGCGGGTGCTGATGCCTCGGTGGAGATGCCAAAGCTATATATACATAACATAAAGCTATATACTAATAGCTTTTATACACAGTCATAATTATGATGAACATTGCAATTTGCTGCATGCAAACTCAAAGAGTAGGTAATGATCGACCATGATTGTTCAGGCTTATAGGTTTGCAGGGGTGGCAAAATAACAGCTGAACAATTTTACTAAAAAAAAAAGTCAACTGTTATTTCATAGTAGAGTCATGTTGTCCATCCCAGCACCTTTATCAGTATGAGCTCCATGGGTAACAAGTGTTTTCACAATCTCAAGGTAGCCAATATAACAAGCTGTATGTAATGGAGGCCCCTTATCCGCCCACTCCTCACTCCAGTAGAACTGGTGGTTGGGGTCTGCCCCCTGTTTCAACAGGGATTTCACTTGGATGACATCATTATTGCTTACAGCCGTCCATAAGTCCTTGGCTTGAGCACTGTACAAATTAGATGATTGGAGGAAGGTCATGCATGCAGTCATACAGAGAATTACTTGATATATTTATATGCATGTATCAGGGGCGTAGGCAGGAATTCCAGAAAGGGGGGCTTATAGTCAGTGGTATATAATGCACCTAGTTCTGGTGCTAACCCATATATACGGCACGTAACGCCGAAATTGTTGAGGGTTAACCGGTTAACCGGAAGCCAAACCTCCTAATCAATTACCGTATAGCGGGTAATTTTCTGGGGACAAAATTTCGTGGTTCAGCAATAATTATTGAGACATTTCGTGGGTAATATTTTCGTGGTTGCTGCTTAGATTGTAGGGAAAGGTAGGCAAGGTCGCTTCATTCGTGGGTAAAATATTCGTGGTCAGACCTCCAGGAAGTCAGCTCTTATCTACCCTCGATTCCAGGCCGCGAAAATAAATGCGGCCTGGTATATACCTTAATTGTATATATGCGCATGCACGTACATTACCCCAAAAAGGGGGTAATCCGTGTATTTATGAATACTACTGTCAGTAAAATAAACCGTATTATCGTTCTGAAGTTGCAGTCCGTTTTACGTATATATATTAGTGCAAAGATGACTGATCGAGTTCTTACGCTTTTTATTGTATCAAGCCAAGTCTCTACCTAACGATACCCTACGCTGTATAAGGAATAGGAAAGGCATGGTGTGTTCCTGTGGGTCCACTGATGAGGCTGTGGTAATCTGGACCAGGCAAGTCTTCTGCTACCAAATCTTGCCTTTATGTTCGATAAGAAGTCATGCATTGCTGAAGATAAAGAAGCTTCTGAAAGCTTTTATAAACTTTAACTCGACACTCAGGAAGTTATTCACTCAAGATCTATTGATGTATTAAAGAGTCCACCACTCCTCTAATAGCTGGCATGCAGCTCTCTAGCTGTCTAAGAGGCCTTCTTAAACTGCCTCTTTGATAAACAGAGCTAAAAGAAGCAACACTGCTGCAGCATACCGTATATGCTTAATCAGGAGCCGCGGCTACTAAATGTTTCATTTTGCTGGAAGAGGAGGCTACAATTCAAGAGAGGCCACTGTTCAAGAGCGGCGTTTATTAGCTCCAGATAATTGATTTGTCATCAAAAGTTGTTTTCACCTGCATAAACTTGAACTCTGCCATGAGAAAGTCTTTGTGAAGCACTAACAAGCTGCTACTTGTAGCTACGTACATGTAGCTAGCTGCTAGTAATAAATTTTTTGCTGCCACGTGCAGAAATGCTAGAGTCAAAGTTCACTGAGGCTACTATTTGAGAGCGGCTACTAAATGTTTCATTTTGCTAGCAAGGGAGGCTACTATTTGAGTGCGGCCTTTATACAAGAGCGGCCTCTGATCGAGCATATACGGTAATTATTTTACTTTGATTAGTGTCTCTGAAAGACTCATACGTATTCTAACTTTGTCCGTTTTTTACAATTTGCATTATGAAATTGCTATTTCGCACATGCGCAACAAGGTATACCAGGCTGCCTTTCTCTTCGCGGCCTGGAATCGAGGCTAGCTCTTATCCTGCTAACAAATATTATTAGGAGTATTATAAACTACAGCTAGAGATAATAATTATAACGATGTATATAACTGTTATACAGGGGCAGATCCAGGACTTTTGGAATTATAGGGGGGGCAATTGAAAGAAACTTTTTTACTAAAAAAAAGGTCAACTGTTTTTTTAAAGCCAATCAGTGTAGCTTTTCTGGTCATGGGTTGATTGATAACTATATCAACAATATGACATACATTAGCAGCTCTTTTTGACTCTAGCTTGTAACTAACAAAAAGCTATAGCGATTTAGTGCAAGGCTATATATACTCAAGATTCTGAAGAGACTGCAACAGCCTTCAATGTGAGTCAAACTAAAGATAGTTTGCTAATCTACGAATCAAAATCCAAGGGAACGTGGCTAGACGCCTATAGAAGCTGTTAGTGTTCGTCACATTGCAACCGTTAAGCAGTTACAGCTGGAACACACACACATACACACATCACACACAGTCAGCTTTACCGTATCCCTTGTGCGGCTACGCCTCGAGGCATAATCACATTAATATTAGCTGCACCTCTAACCACAGAGCCCAGCTTGCTGCAGAGAAGAGCTGGGAAGCCAACAAATGCATAACCTATAAGTAAGGGCTATACAATCTGATTGGTGCTCAAGTGCATTACGCAGTGGGGTATAGGAAGCACAGGTGCTCAGGGTGCTGGAGCACCCCCTTATCTCAAGCTACCTTACCTACTTGCTCCATGAAGTTCAGCTAGCTAGCTTGTAGTCGAGCTATACTAGCTATAGTTACTGAGCTAGCTATACTAGCATAGTTACGTACCAGGGGCGTAGGCAGGAATTTGAGGAAGGGGGGGCTGAGCTGTTCGCGCCAGAAACTACTTGGCGCGGAGCGCCGAAAATTCCGGTGACCGGAAGCCACACCCCCTAATTAATGACTCATTGCGCATGTGCAAGAAATAGCCACACCTTGCTTCAATTAATAATACTGCTAAAGCTAGCTAGCTTAGTTGCACTAAAGAATCAAAGTTACTAGTATAGTATAGCTAGCTCTTGGACATGCTGTTTGTCTGCCACTAATCTATACCAGTAATTCCCAGGCTGAAGACTCATCAGAGAAGGTGGGGCTCTTAGTGTAGTTTTTGCAGAGAAAGGGGGGGCTCCAGCCCCCAAAGCCCTCCCCCTCCCTACGCCCCTGCGTACACAGTACAAAGGTCAGCTAGATGAACCACATCGTAGATACCGTATATGCTCGATCAGAGGCCGCTCTTGTATAAAGGCCGCACTCAAATAGTAGCCTCCCTTGCTAGCAAAATGAAACATTTAGTAGCCGCTCTCAAATAGTAGCCTCGGTGAACTTTGACTCTAGCATTTCTGCACGTGGCAGCCAAAAAAATTATTACTAGCAGCTAGCTACATGTACGTAGCTATGAGTAGCAGCTTGTTAGTGCTTCACAAAGACTTTCTCATGGCAGAGTTCAAGTTTATGCAGGTGAAAACAACTTTTGATGACAAACTAAATTATATGGAGCTAATAAACGCCGCTCTTGAACAGTGGCCTCTCTTGAATTGTAGCCTCCTCTTCCAGCAAAATGAAACATTTAGTAGCCGCGGCTCCTGATCAAGCATATACGGTATATCTTATAAAGAGCAAGCACATTGCACATATCAGTGGCGGATCTAGAAAAAGTGGTAGGTATATAGGTGCTGAGGAAGAGAGGTAAGGAGTATTTCGTGTGATAG
The DNA here is from genome assembly GCF_963675165.1 of Halichondria panicea. Lineage (NCBI taxonomy): Eukaryota > Metazoa > Porifera > Demospongiae > Suberitida > Halichondriidae > Halichondria > Halichondria panicea. The sequence goes on from NC_087377.1 coordinate 2,970,082, forward strand.
CGTGATAAAATTGGGGTTACGCCCCTTTTGACGTCATTTCCGGTGGGTGCGGCATCAATGTGACAGTAATAATTTTGCAGAGCATGCACTCTGTATTTACTTGTCGAGTCTAGCTACTGCAGTGCAGCTTGTCGAGCTTTTATCGTAGCTTTTAAAAGACACTACTGTAATAGATAGGCCAACAGCTATACTTAGCTAGCTAGTATACCAAGTCTAAGGGTGACTTCCACAGCCAATGAGTGAGACACATGCAAAGATAATTATTTGTCCAAGGTCAGGAGGGTTGCTTGAGCACCCTCTGCTACCTGCTAGATCCGCCCCTGCATCTTTGAAACACAATCGAATCTGCAATGGCAAGTAAACAAGCAAGTCTCCTCTCATTTTTTGAAAAAGCTGACATAAATGGTAAGTTTCCATGAACAACAGCTACTAAAGAGGGTAGCTAGACTATAAATCAAGTGTAATTGGATCGTAAAATAGACATGCTGTCTAACTGCCAAATGTTCGTTTTCTTCACTGCGAAGATTGAAAACATTCCTCCGAAGTACAATGACACAATGTAGATTAAACAATCTTGTATATATTCATACCCACTTAACGTTGTACCTCCAGCCCACATTTAATTTTATTCATGGCTAACAGTTTACACAACTGCAAGTGTTAGTGATGTGGTGTAGAATGGAATGTGTGTGGGAGTTGCATAGTGTAATTATAAGGTCACTCAGTGTATTGAGCATCACCTATAGCTACACATGCATATATATTAATTAATTTGCTGACTCAACATGTAGGGCAATTACTATTACATAACAATCACGTGCTACGAATATCAGCAAAATATGTGTACATGTAGGTACACTGATGCTCATTGCAGTGACCTTATACCAGAACTAACAAGCTATAGATACATAGAAGTGATCTTGCAACTGTTGCCTGTTGTTTTTATTAGCCATAAATTATAGGACTTCATGTATCTGCGTAATTCCTGACTCAGTAAAAATTACCAATCAATTCTCCTGCATGTCGTACCTCCTCTGGATCATCCGTAACAAACCCTCCCACTAGAGGACAACCTATCGGACATTATAGCTATATATGGCACGGATTGAGAAACAACCTCCCACAAGCAGACCTTCTTGATTCCAGACAGAGGACAAGCTTCGTGCTCTACCCACTGACCAACTCTATGCAAAACTTCCTCTTATAGGTAGAGGTCGCTTGTAATGTATTGCTAATCACTGACATACTGCAAAGAATGCTTGATTTCAGCAAGTTCCTTAGGTTTTGAACTAAAAATAGGATCCGTAAGACAATACATGCATGAACATACTATCTATAATTCCTTGATATGGCTATAAATAGTAATTGAATAAACCTCCCACCGGAAGACAACCTTAGAAAAGAGGACAAAAGCTCTGCTCCCAAAGTGTCCTTTATTCGAAGGTTCCACTATAAATTATTTACTAGCCTCATCCAGCTAGCTCCATGCACAAGGTGCACTATATACCGTGCATGAGTATAGTCTACATGTTCACTCACTTTGAGTCTTCTTGTAATTGCAATTGTTCATCCATTGAAATTTAATTGTTCAAACATACAACAGTCCTTTGCTGGCTATGAAACATGGATCGATTGCTCTGAGGTGTCAATTCCGCCCCCTTTCTTGAACAAAATATTTTGCCACACCCTGATTCCAAGAATGCATATGTTGTAACAAGGGCGTATTTTGCCCTCTGTGGTCATCACTATGCTCTGATGTCATCAGAGCATAGATTGGAATTAGATCCCATTTGAGTGTATTTAGCAGGGAACTATGAGCTATAGTACCGGTACTATAGATTGCTCTGGGCTACAAACTACAACATTGTACATATTGTATTGTGATTTACAAGAAGATACACAATGATTGTCAATGATTGTAAAAATTATTGTAGCTAGATTGTTTGTCTAGTAATATAATAACAGAACTAGAATGAAAGAGAGAAGCTCTAGTTTCTTTTTTTGGCTTTGTTCGAGAGTAGTAGGAGACGCTCGTTTTTTGGGCAGTGTGCTGTGCTTTTTTGCTGCAAGGCTGCATGGGGGAGGAGCTGGATGTATGGAAGTGCTGGGATTCTAGTTTTGGCTTCTTCCTAAAGTTCCTTTCTCTTTGTTCAAGAGTAGTATAGGAGCTGCTCGTTTGCTGGGCTTGTTTGCTGCAAATTATAGCTTAGGTGTCTTCCTTTCGCTTTGTGAGAGTAGTACGAGCCACTTGCCGCTATCTCTAAGAACCAGAAGCATTTCTTTACCGTGTACCACTGCCTGAAAAAGAGTGTTGGTGAGAGCATGCAAACACACTTACCATGGCAGTGTGAAGTTTATTATGGGATGGAACGTTAACGCTATACATGTACCGTACTCTACCGAGATTACGCCCACGTCCGAAATTACGTCCACCCCCACTTTTGAGTGAAAGTTCCTGCATATAGGCTAATTTGCCTCGAAAATACGCCCACCAGGAAGTAATGCATTTGTCAGTGAGCAAGTTGTCAAGAAAAGGTTTAGCAGTTTATTGTGTACGCTGGTTAGCTCTAAATATACATATAGCTAGATATAGCTAGATCCTATTTCCAAGTATAAGAGACAAGGACAATCTTCTCTGAATCTCTGTTGAATTAAGACTCTGACAGTGACAAGGAACAACCTTCTGATGCAGAATCTTGACTCTTTATATACCTAGCTACTTTATACCCATGCATTTACCATTGTTGTATATTCATTGTATTTCAAAAGCTGGCAGGCCTCAGACGCAGACAGAGAAAAATAGTTTCTTAATGAGTGGGCTTAATTCGAGGCCTGTATAGCTGCTTTGTAGCATGCATTAGGGTGGGCGTAATCTCGGTAGAGTACGGTATAAGCAGTCCTAGGGGTTTGAGTATAGTTTTGTCCGTTGCATTGTCTGGCTATAATTATTCCTACTGCATAAATTAGCACTGTATCTAGCTATAATTCATAATTATACTGAATGCATATATCCTCTGGCCTCAGGACAGCGCAAAATATTATTGCAATCAGATGATGAAGAAGGTGAAACTCAGCCAAAACGTCCAAAGATTATACAAGGTATGATCTGTTTATATACTCCGCAGAATTATCATGATTATTATACTTTTCATGAATAAATGTGTAATTTAATTATACATTAATTTTGGTTTTGCTATCATGCCTCAAGCCACTGTTAATTTAGGATTGGCTCTCGGAGTGAAGAGTAATGATTTGAAAGACATTGAAGATGAATACTGTCATAACAAACGCCGCCTAATGGAGATGGTGGGCAAGCGTCTTGAAGTCACTGATCCAGAGCATCCAATGACATGGCCTTACATATGTGAATGTCTAAGGAGGCCTACTGTTGAGCGTAACGATGTAGCCGAGGAAATTGAAGACAAGTATGTGAGGACAGCAACTGCAGTTGCAACTCCTATATGTTGCAATTCCTATATGAGCAGAGTTCAAACGTGGGCGAATGAATGTGCATGATTGTGCATGAAATGCTAAAAATAGACGTTTCGCACTTCATGCAAATGCACACATTCCTCCGCCCACGTTTGAACTCTGCTAGCTACGTGCACTGATAGTGGAGTTGCATGCCTGCTCTTCTTTTATATGCCCTTGGTACTATATAGGTATATATACGCACACACATGAACTACCTCATGCAGAGTTTTATTTAAGTGCAATTTTAGAGAAGGAGAGTAGACACTTATCTAGAGAGTATATATTGTATAGAGAATGAAATAGAGAAGGAGATCTCATTTTCATATGGATGCATATAAAACAAATAGCTTATTGGTTGGAATCAGTCTCTCTAGAACTCTGCTTTCGGATCAAGTGGCATATACGGCACCGGATGTAATTGTGGAAGGGAGGAGTTCGGGTTCATTATGTGTTTAGATCAGTGACTGCATGCATTTGGGTAGAAATGCTCAGAAAAAGCATGATCGAGCTATAACTTTGGTGGTTTTTTCGAAATAGACCTGTTTTGATAGCTAAATTTGTACGAGTGAAGTCAATACTTAGATGTAATCAACTTGGCGTACTATGTAATGATGTGGCTTTTGTTTCAGATTTGAGATAACAGCTGATATTACCTCAAGCGTTGCCGAAGATACAGTATGTTGCTATAATTATACTGTAGTCTTTCATGCAAATTGTACAATAATTGTGAGAGTATTATAATTATACTGAGCGAACTTTTATTTAATGGCGAAACCTATCTAAGCATTAGATCCCATTTGAGTGTATTTAGCAGGGAACTATGAGCTATAGTACCGGTACTATAGATTGCTCTGGGCTACAAACTACAACATTGTACATAAATTGTATTGTGATTTACAAGAAGATACACATGTAATAACATATTGTAGCTAGATGCTTTGTCTAGTAATATAATAACAGAACTAGAATGAAAGAGAGAAGCTCTAGTTTCTTTTTTTGGCTTTGTTCGAAAGTAGTAGGAGACGCTCGTTTTTTGGGCAGTGTGCTGTGCTTTTTTGCTGCAAGGCTGCATGGGGGAGGAGCTGGATGTATGGATTCTAGCTTTGGCTTCTTCATAAAGTTCCTTTCGCTTTGTTCAAGAGTAGTATAGGAGCCGCTCATTTGCTGGGCTTGTTTGCTGCAAATTATAGCTTATAGGTGTCTTCCTTTCGCTTTGTGAAAGTAGGAAGAGCCGCTCGTTTCTTAATTGGAAAGTGTGCTGGGCTTGTTTGCTGCAAAACTGGGGGAGGAGCTGGATGTTTCCCTTTTGTGGGTGGAGCTAGGACTATAATTTTTTCCATCAAACTGAGGTGGAGGAACAGGGTTGACTTGAATAGAGACCACAGATTTAGTAGAGACACAGAGATGCCAACTTCAGATATTAGTTTTCAAAAGAATAATAATGCAGTTGCTAGGTTGGCTGTTTATATAGGTTGACTGTTGCTAAGCTAGTGCATTTCTAGTAGCCAATAGGTTTTGGGATCTAAATCAGTTAGAACATGTGCATTTGGTATCTATGGTTATAGTGTCCCTCATCCCTCGAGCTTTGGGACACTATAACACATAGATACCTCATGCCCGTGTTCTAACCATAACTTAAATGTCTATTTCCTTAGAGTGTTATAGTCATCATAATTCGTACAGGTTATTGACGACAGAAGAGGAAAACAGCTAGAAGTAGAGGGAGCGATTGAGTTCGGACGTAGGTCTTCTGAAAAATCGATGAAAGGTGACCTTGTTCTTACCACTCAAGATTTACTGCAGACGTATAGAGGTTAGTCTCAGCCGCTCTTTGAAAGGGAAGCGTCGAGCAATTTAGTATCATGGTCAATTGCTGGCTCATATAATTATAATTAGACACTAAGATGTACATGGAAAGTACATGGGAAAGTGCCTCAGAACAAATATATACACTATGGGACTTAGTGTACCTGCAACTTACTTAGTATAGTAGTATTCTGTTGTCAAGTATATAATTGTATTGTAGTTATAATTGTATTGTAGTCAAGCCTCGAGGGTAAGGTTTGCGCATGCGCACTAGTATCTAGACACTGTTTTGTCGGTGTCCATGTGATTTAGAAGCCCTCAACCACTTAATTTTAGTACCCTCGCCACGCTCGGGATACTAAATCAGTGCCATTGGATGAATCAAGTGCAAGTAAGAGTTTCTATAGGCTTCTAGTCATGTTTACTTGGATTTTAATTCGTGGATTTGCAAAATAATGCTTCGTTCTCGAGTTATGCCTAGTTTTGCTTACTTGGAATGCCATTGCAGCCTTTTCAGAAGAGCATGTAGCCAAACTTGTTTACCGAGTGTTGCTACTCTACTTAGTAGTTAACTCTGCACTAGAACGCTAGCTATTGGTAGCTGCAAGAGTGAGAAAAGAGCTACAAGGCTCTGCTAATGCAGCCATTAATTTTAGACTTGAACTTTTGGCATCGATCGTTTTTAACAACAATCATGGTTGATCATTACCCACTCCTTGAGTTTACATGCAGCAAAATTAATTGTTCAACATGTCATGTGTATAAAAGCTATTAGTAGCTTTATGTTATGTAGCTTTGGCATCTCCACCGAGGCATCAGCACCCGCGGTGCTTTCATTATTACAGCTTACCTAACACAAGTCATACTTAAATTGTTTGGAGCTCCATAGTCTCAATTCCAACTCTTATGCTCATGCCAGTTTATGGTTTGTTATCTATTAGTCCATAGATAGTAGAGGAAGGGGATTGGAAACGGGATCACGTGAGCTTATGCTTGCAACGTAAGGCCTCTGGGACCGTGCGCGTGGCAACAATAGACACCTTGAGGTGTGATTTTACTGGTTTTGAGGTCAAGAGAAGCTTTTGAAAAGAAGCAAATGAGAGGATACTAGGTAAGTAAATGTATGAATAGCCCTAAAATTTGTCTTGAGGCATGGCTAGGTACAAAAATGAAACATTATTACTAGCTAGAAGTCATGTTCACTCTTGGTAGCACACAAAATTTGAAGATTTTACAACACTTAGCTTCTGCTTTTTATTTGTGGGGTAAGAACTGACTTATGAATTGCATCTATTGTAAATGAATGGTCACAGTAGTAGTACATGATGGTAGTTTATTGCTTCAGCTATATATTGGAAGTGGGGATATCATACTTCTCGAGTTATTGACCGATTTGTTGATTTCCACTAGCCATCTTTGCGGGGTAGCATCTCCATAACTAAGCTGAATTTATATTCGAGACTCGGCAATATTAAAGATCAATGTCCTTATTATTGCTTCCAATCCATTAGATTTTGAAAATCACTATTCATGCTCTGATTTTGTCACCGCAGTGTCGATGTGTGGCAAGAACTTGGACTGAGAAATCACTGGAGAACATTGATAATTCATGTATAATTATGTTTAGATCCTGCTTATACCTTTTATTGATTGTTCATTGTTGTCTATGCATGATCATAAGCTTGCTTAAGCTTTTAGTTTAGCATAAACTGCCATTAGTGCACAAAAAGTTTATTGCAAGCTCAGCACTTTAAGCTGCATCCATGGTCGCGGCTATAATTGAGGACAGTCCGTGTGAAATAGTGCTAATTGCCTGTGTTTCCAATCCCCTTCCTCTACTATCTATGATTAGTCATAGTAAAGTAGATTTTCTTTAATGCCCTAATACGTATTGCTGACATTTCCTACTGCATACGTATATACAGATCCTCTAGAGCGCAAAAGATTATTGGGAGCAGGTGAAGAAGTTGAAAGTACTCTGTCCAAGCGTCCAAAGAATGATGCCACTATTCAAGGTATGATGAGACAGCAGAATAAACATGATTACTAGTCAAATTAGAACGTATACATCTGGTTTTGGTGAAAATATGCAAACTTAAGACCATTGTACTTATGTTTCTCATGTACATGATTTTCCTGTGAATTCGTTTCATGGTTCACAGAATTTTGCTATACATATGTAACCATGCATGGCCTTGATCTCTTTGTGTTTAATGTATATAGAGCACTTATTATTATTTCTGTGGCAGAATATAAAAATAACATAATATTATTTTCGTATATCTATAGGAGAATCTCTTGTGGAAATCACTAACAAATCTATGAAGTTCAGCAATTTTGGAATTAAGATTTCTGTCCTGGAAAATTCGCTGCCTGAAGGTATCGATACGTGTGTCTTACACATATCCTTCGAGTTATCCACTGACTTTGAGATTCCCGCTAACTCTGAACTAGTCAGTTCAATTTATCGTGTGAAATGTGAGCCCAAAGTACAGTTTAAGAAGCCTCTCACCTTGGAAATACAGCACTGTGCGAGTTTAAACTCTGACCATCAACAAAGGCTTGTCTTTGCTCGAGCAACAGATCAAAATAAAAAGTTTGAGATCCTGGAGGGTGGTCACTTTCCTATTAGTGAACGCCATGGATCCATCCAGCTTACTCGTTTCAGTCGCCTCGGTGTTTTACTTCGTAAAGTATTTGGCCTTCCAACTGAGAAGATGTACAGTGCATTGCTGTTCAGAAAGAACTCGCCCTATCACACAATTGACGTGAAATGTGTGGTATGTCAGGATCTAGCAACTCATGTAAAGGTAGGTTTCCCAGTAAGTGCATGTTACATAATTATGAGCTTTTATTATTGCAGGTAATTAGAGAGGAGTTGGAAAAAGATAGATTCACAAAAGAAATGGATCTAGATCAAATTCAATTTGAAAATGCAGTAGACATGGAGCTGCATTCAGAGAATTCTGAGCTTTGGACTGTTACTAGGGTAAAACCCACTGTGAGTTATATTAACATGCAAAAACAATAGACTGGTGTGACTGTTACATGCGTGTATATATAATAGTACGTATTATATGCTTGCTTGTAGCTGTCCAGAGATCAAATTGAGGGATACTCAAGAGTGGTGAATTCTAATAGACAACTTGGAGTTATTCCAGCCATCCATTATAGGTTTAACCTGAAAGAAATTGTTGTTTCTGAATCAGTAAACTTTTTGCTGATGAACACCGATGTAGATGAAGAGAGCCATCATTTGACCCTACGTATTTGCTGTAAGTAATCTACTGGTATACATAATTATGCCTCGATGCGCATGCGCAAGCGAGATATACGGTAGTGTGTTTGTGTGTCTGTGTGTCTATATATGTGTGTGTGTGTGTGTGTGTAGACTGCTACAGCTGCTCAAGGATGAATCAAGTGCAAGTAAGAGTTTCTATAGCCTTCTAGTCATCTTTACTTGGATTTTAATTCGTGGATTTGCAAAATAATGCTTCGTTCTCGAGTTACACAGGAAAAATATCTAAATTTCCTATACTTTCAGGATAGTACAAAATTTCCTGTAGACTTTCCTTTATGAATCGTACACATGTCCTGAACTTCTTCAGGAATAGTAAAGGAAACTATATACAGGAAACGTTGCACTATCCTTTGTAAGTAGGTTGCAGGACACTTGCAGGAAATGTGCAGATTTTAAGGGCTGCACTGTAGCAGCACTGTAGCAGGAAATTTCAATATTTTCCCTGTGTTATGCCTAGTTTTGCTTACTTGAATGCCATTGCAGCCTTTTCAGAAGAGCACGTAGCCAAACTTGCTTACCGAGTGTTGCTACTCTACTTAGTAGTTAGCTCTGCACTAGAACGCTAGCTATTGGTAGCTGCAAGAATGAGAAGAGAGCTGCAAGGCTCTGCTATAACTCTTTCCTTGGCAATCTGTTGTAGAAATTACAACAACGGTAACGAATCGTTATGATGAATTAGATGAAGTTGTATGTGAGCTCCTCCCTGACAAACAAACTGTAGTCTAGGTAAGGGCCTTATCAGTCAAGTAGGCTAAAAATCTGTGTCCTTTGATGTAAGCTTTGATGTCTCTTTGTGCATATGTAGTTAAAAAAAAAAAAAAAAAAAAAAGGAACCTTTGACTAGCTAGGAAGAGTAGCAGTAGTAGTAGGAAGAGTAGCAGTAGTAGTAGCAGTGCAAGCAGGACTAGACTAGATTAAAAAGTTGGTGGAAAGAATAACTGACCGTTTGGACGTCACCTGGCTGCCAGACTTTCATCTCGACTCTTCCCCCTGAGTAGCTGGCCTTTCTCTAAGCCACAAAACTGAGCAAGAAGCTAAAGAAGCAGCTAGACAGAGACATGTACCTAGCCTTGAGAATTGGGAGGCGTGGCTCAACTAGTTAGCCCAGCCCAGAGGAATTGTTACCGTGGGTACTGAACAACCGTAGAAGTACAGCTAGCCCTGGCTTTACTGAATTAACTAGCTGTGTCTGCTGTCTAGTTGGACCAGATTTAGCTAGATAATGGGGTAGAGAATAGTTGAGCGGTGCTGTGTGTAGCTTGAACTGTACTGGCTGGCAAGAATCTAGTAAGCACCCTATGCACTGATAACTCGTCAGAATGGAGGGTATGTTCTAGGGATCTGGACATCTGTACATCCAAAGGAGCCAGGGAGTGCCAATCATCTTCTCCCAGTCTCTGACACGCTAAACAAAAAGAACTAGAACTGGGAGTCCCAGCTAGAATTGCTAGCCGGATCTAGACTAATAGAATGACATGGAGGCGTGGTGAGGCCGGATCCACACTAATTGATCGACCTAAAGACGCTCCTGTTCCAGATTTTCACGAATGGCAAGGAAAGGGATAATGCAGCCATTAATTTTAGACTTGAACTTTTGGCATCGATCGTTTTTAACAACAATTATGGTTGATCATTACCCACTCTCTGAGTTTTTGCATGCAGCAAAATTAAATTGTTTATCATGTGTATAAAAGCTATTAGTAGCTTTATGTTGTGTAGCTTTGGCATCTCCACCGAGGCATCAGCACCTGCGGTGCTTCATTATTTCAGTACTTGAAACAAAGATAATTCATGAGGCAACTTGTAGCACTTCCTATCTTAGGGCATGCAGACTGTATTACATCAGAGTAGGGTGGACAGGGTCAAAAGATCACTAATGAATCATCTTCTTCTTCTTCTTCTTCTTTGTAGCCTCCAAATAATGAAGAGTAGCCCATTGGGCAGACGAAAAAGAATATTTGAAAATGGGTATTATTATAACACGCAGTAAGAGGGTGGAGCTTTAAACCAATGTGCTTGTGAGAAGGAGATCAGCGCGGGTTTGCCTCACGTGAGCTTATGTTTTATGCCTCACGTGAGCTTATGTTTTGTGCAGTTTGACTGCACATCGCGCCCTGATTCTTGTGATAAAGTAGCCCCTTCATGTTACTGCTGCTGCAAATTAGTTAACTTTTAGCTACTGCGCCCCTCCAGAGAAATCATGCAGTCCCTAAAAGGGGTGACCTCTCACAAAGGTCGTAGTTCTGTCATGTCAAACTGACCTCTGACCTTTATAAATTAAAGTATAGGGGCTACCGTGCTGTAGAGTCATGAGAGTGAATGTATAGCTCAGCTATCATCTAAGTATACTCTTGTTTCCAGAATGAAAAGCACATCTAAGTATACTCTTGTTTCCAGAATGAAAAGGTGGCCTGCTGGCTAGAAAAGAGCTTGTTAAAGTAGGTTCAAGGTTCAAGTATTTTAATAAAGACTACGTCATTATTAACTTTTTGGCTTTGTGTCCAACCTCCTCTGGTATTGCATAACCAGTGTACACAGTGTTTACTTCCTCTGCCCCACAATCACAACAGAACTCTTACAACCGCATCGCCTGTATAATCATAGATTGAATAGAGAGAGGGATTGGAAACGGAAGTAGCGTCACGTGACATTTTACATTGAATTTGCAGCATGGCACCAGAGAGCCTTTGATGTCAATCCGTGTTACGGTTGCTCAACACGCGGGAAACAATGTTTCATGAATTATGATCACTATAAAAGATATTCAGAGCCCCCCTAAAACGTCTTTCTCATGCCCCCTAATGGTGAGCTTCAGTTAATTGGAAAATAAAAAAAACATTTTGTGAAGATAGCTAGAGGTACAAAACGTTCTTTGTCACGCTATGAGATCTTTATGTACCTAGAATGCTTCTAGTATAGCTAAGACTGTGCAACTCATTGGTGTACTGTGTCCCATAATTATGGTCTCAAGTGTCAGTTGGAAGTGTAAGTTTAGTACAAATGTAGTATAATCTAGCAGACAGTCGAAGGTACTAGATTTTACTCAACGTTAGATACATAGCCTCGATTACACCCCGGCGTAATGCAGATATAATTCAAGGTAACTTCAATCCCTCTCCCTATTCAATCTATTGTCTAATATACATTGAAGGTTGCTATCAGGGGATCCGGTCCACTTTGGAATTTTAGCACTATAATTATACAGGTCAATCTTGATTAAATTAGCTAGCTTCAGTCTAAATGATTTGAGTATACGTAGCTTCATCGTAACATTGTGTAATTACAACAACTGTAAGTGCGGGACTCTAGTGCATGACTGTTATATCTATTGTCATATCCTCCTCACAGGTAATGCAGTGACTCCACTAGCCACTCCACACACAACCACTCAGTCAGGTAGCAGATAGTGTGCATTGGTTTGTATTGTGAATTAGGTCAACATTACATTAGCCTCCTTCGCAGCCTCTCCTTTTTCTGTTCTTTGTCACGGAAGAGAAAATTGGAGGAACAAAGAAAGAAAGAAGGAAGCGACAAAGAAAAAGGAGAGCCTGCCTTGCTAAGTCGCGTGATCTCCTACTGGCGTAGATAAATTTTAACGAGCGTGGGCGAGAGAAAACCTCAATAACTGTCCTCCCACACAGTACTTGGAGCGCATTTACCAGGAACATAATCTGTTATGAACAGTACAGTACAGTGCAGTAGAGTCAGCCTTCGTGAGACCTTTAGTCAGTAGAGGAAGTATGAAAGACTAGAGTAGAGTAGACTATACTGCTGTAATAATTATATCTACTAAGGTCTGTTTTGAGCTAAATTTAGATAATTATAGATCTAGATCTTTAGTCTTTACTAGGTAAGCCCTCGTCTACGATGTCTCCACGCTTGATTCTGGCTTACTATCTACGATGCTAACAGCTTTTATGTTGCGTAGGCATGCTGTAGCTATTTGCTTTGTCAGGCTCCGCCCAGCTAGTGATTGCCCACGTTCATTTTTTCACTCGTCTACCACTCATCTACCGTCACGCGACTTAGCAAGGCGGGCTCTCCTTTTTCTTTGTCTCTTCTTTCTTTCTTTGTTCCTCCAATTAGTCCCGTATTTGAACTACTATGACAAATAACACAGAAAAAGGAGAGGCTGCGAAGGAGGCTAGGATATATTGGCTCAGTAGTGCCTTTGTCCTCGAGGTGGCACTCGTGCATGTGTCACAACTATAACTTAGTCACTCTTTCTACCAGGAGAATGCACTCCTGTTTCTACTTATTACATAACCTGTGTACACAGTGTTTACTTCCTCTGCCCCACAATCACAACAGAACTCTTACAACTGCCCAATCCATTACCATACACTGTGTGAAGCTTTTTATTCGCTATAGGGGCCATTTGTATAAGTGTGTGTATTGCATTAACTATACCGTATATATAATTATATTGCGAGTAATTTTCGTGGGGTAACAAATTCGTTATAGTTTCGTGGGCAAGCTGACTTTCACGAATACATAGGTGTGGTTTACTGGAACGCATACAATGCAGTACAGGCAATAAAGTCAACCTACATTTTTATATACTGACGAAAATCACCGTTTTCGATTTTTTAATGACTTTTTTACCCCACGAAAATTACTCACTATAGTATCTGTCAAGTCCATTAAACACGTTCTATCAGATCGTATCATAATCGGATTGCTATTCGAAAGCCTTCACTCTGGAAAACACATGATCTTGATTCCTACAGGCCCGGCATTCCCCATTAATATACACATTGCTTATATTGTAATTATTTGTGCATTTTCAGGTGCTTACTGTATATGCAGTTTGTCATAAAACTGGCCATTTTCAATGCTTGTGTGTGTGTAGGATCGTCACAAGAGATGCATACTAGCAGAAACCAAACGGTAAAAGTTGAACAACCCTAACCCTAACCCCTTTACCCTAACTCTAATCTCTTACCCTAACCCTAACCCTGACCCTGACCCCCTAGCCTGTTACCCTAACCCTAACCTTATGGCCTATAACCCTATCCCTAACCCTTTACCCCTTATGCTAACTATAACCCTTACCCATACCGTTACCTAACCTCTTATATACCGTACGGGTAGAAAATTTCGAGGGTGTAAAATTTCGTGCAATTCAATATTCTGGAAAATTTCGCGGGTAGTAAATTTCGTGGAGTTAGGGTGTGTCACTATCTCGCATGCGTAAACAAAGCCTTTCGCGGGTTTTAATTTTCGTGTTCTGCAGCCACCCACGAAAAACGCGAAATTAAAAACACCTCAAAATTTTCTACCCGTACGGTACCCTTATAACCGCCCATAATCCCGACATTATGCACATTATATGCGTAATATACATACACAATTAAGTGTACCTGTAGCCAAACTCTATATCCGTAACACCAACACATCCCAACTTGGATCTCACAAATTTGACATTATGCATATTATGCATATTATACACAATTAAAATAATTATTTGACATTATGCACATTATGCAGCTCAATTATACATCAAATATAAAATTTGACTTTATGCATATTATGCATAATATACACCACTTACTAAAATGTGACATTATGCACAATATGCATAACAATTATACATCAAGTATAAAAATAATGCATAATGTCATAATTATTACATCACTTGTATGAATGTGACATTATGCACATTATACATTTTTATATCAACATTATATGTTACATGTATAATGTGGGGATGTTATGCAATTATACATATAATGTCATGCTAATGTCAGTATAACATGCATAAATAACCAATCCTGCACACTTATGGAATAATGATGCAGTTGCTAGGTTGGCTGTTTATATAGGTTGACTGTTGCTAAGCTAGTGCATTTCTAGTAGCCAATAGGCTTTGGGATCTAAATCAGTTAGAACATGTGCATTCGGTATCTATGGTTAGTGTCCCTCATCCCTCGGGCTAAAGCCCTCGAGCTTTGGGACACTATAACACATAGATACCTCATGCCCATGTTCTAACCATAACTTAGAAACGAGGTACCCCTCGAAGTACCATCCGTGTTTCCCCGCGGTTTTAATCTAGGCTTACTTCCAACGTTGTGGGGTCTAAACATGAATAATTCATGAGAATTGTTTTTACTGTCTGTAAAAAGTCCACGAGCAGTTCTGCTGCTAAACATCAATTTCATCAAATACTTGTGGCCGTTTGGGACACAGCATACTACTTAGTGACACAATTAACCTTAGCTATATCATAGTAGCTAAGTAAACTAACACAAGCATGAAAAATCGCTCTGTGTTAGACTAGCCGTAGCCTCGATTCCAGGCCGCCGCTAGTTCAAGCGGCCTGGAATCGAGGCTAGACTCGCCGCTACTTCATGTGACAATCAAGATTGTATTTTCTTCGTTTCCAAATGATACTCACCATCAGGGGGCATTGTGTAAGTTGTGGAGGGGTCTTTGGCTCTGTGTCATGTTCTCAATTTTCGTTCTATTAAAAAAAATCGGCCTGGGACCGAGGCTAGCATAGACTATGATTAGACTCCCGGTAAACTTACCCCGGGTATACAGCAAAACACGGATTGTTTCTGAGCTCTACATTTTTTTTCATGTAATGATAATAATTATTATTATTATGCTGTGACTATTATTACGGCACTGTAAAGGCTGCTTACCTTGCTATTCTTACGGCATGGTGAACTTTCACCTCTGACCATAATAATAATTTATGCGCATGCGCTATAATAGATCAAAACTAAAAAACATTTGCAATGTGAACGTTGCTAGGATTACCAGGAAAAGAAAAGCGCGAAAAAGCGAAGAAACAAGAAATTCGGCGAGTGCATAACTCCAATCCGTTACAACGTCATTCACATGTACAGCAATATTATTTTGTTTTGGTTTTTGTGCTTTTCCTAGCCAATCTTTTATGAATTTTTGCAAGGTATGTAATGTGTTTGTGATGTTTTAGTGTTGAGCAAACATGCAAGTGTTGGATGTGTGAGTGGAGATTGTGATTCTTATTTCTTATTCTCGGTTCATTTTTACCCAACTTGTGTTTTGATTCTAAAATCATTATCAACAGTAGGCCACTCGACTGTACATGTTCATGACGTTGTAACGGATTGGAGTTATGCACTCGTTGTTTCTTCGCTTTTTCGCGCTTTTCTTTTCCTGGCAATCCTAGCAACGTTCACATTGCAAATGTTTTTTAGTTTTGATTCCCTTTCTTTTTTCATTACAGTAGTACATTAGTGATAAGATAAATGTGACGTTGATTAATTTGTCATCGTCCTGTAATCTTGTTGAAGATAATATATAAGTGGTCGTTGGACAGAAGTATATTATACTCTTCAATAATGAAAGTAGAGAAGACAGAACTGGAATAAACATTATTATTTTATTCAGAATCTATGTGATAAAATGACAGCCATGTTTATATTATAATTATACTGTAGATGTACTTCCAAGTGCAAAAGCATGGAGGCCTATGGCTATGGTATATCCAGTCAGTGCATATACGTCTAGCATAAATAGCATACCTGAAGTGAGAGAGAATGGAGAGCTGAGCTGAAGAAAGCCGGGAGGCTCTGTGTTATCGATGTCAAAGCCACGCCCATCTCGTAAGTTGCCATGTGCATTGCTGTGGCAGTCATTTAAAGATGGCGGAATTGCGTAGGTAAGAAAAGTAGAGCCTGAGAGGTCATCTGCCTCTTGGAAGCGAACGCAATTCTGAGAAAAATGCCCATGGTCCGGGTTCTAGTCGACTAGAAGCTGTATCCAGAATCTTCTGAGCATGTTTGTACAAGGAGGAAATGCTTTTCAAGAAAGTTACTTAGTCAGTCAGACCAAGGGCGTATACAGAGAAGAGGGTATATCTGAGGGAGGCCAGAGATACCTAGGCTCAGCAATCGGAAAGCAGTCCTTCCTGGATACTTACGTCCAACAGAAGGTTGACACCTGGGTAGAAGAACTGAAAAGCCTCTCTTCAATAGCCACCACCCAACCTCACAGTGCTTTCGCTGCTTTCACACATGGTTTCGCTAGTAAATGGACATATTTGGCTCGAACCACCCCAGGCATTGCTAACCTCCTTAAGCCACTAGAAGAAACAATAAGGACAGTCTTTTTGCCAAAATTGACTGGACAGAATGCCTTTGGTGATCTGGAAAGACAGATAATGGCACTCCCAGCCCGCCATGGGGGACTTGGTATAGCAAACCCGTGTGAAACAAGCCCTGGTCAGTTCACGATGAGCATGTCAATCTCAGCACCACTAGTCAGCCTGATACTTGACCAATCCGATATATACGAACCTACAATGAAGCAAGAGCAAGCCAGACTGAGGAACAATGCCAAAAAATTCCGCCGACAGATGGAAGCCAGGACAGCAAGTGAGCTAAATGAAGAACTACGAAAAAAATGGTTGGAATATGCTCAGAGAAAGGTACCTCAAGCTGGATAACAGCGCTGCCTATCGCAGAGCATGGTTTCATGCTACACAAGGGAGCCTTCAGAGATGCTCTTTGCCTCAGGTACGGCTGGCGGCCTCAGAACCTACCCTCTCACTGTGTCTGTGGACTTCACTTCACAGTAGAGCATGCACTCAGCTGCTCTAGGGGAGGATTTCCAACAATAAGACATAATGAAATACGCAACATCACAGCAAATCTTATGAGCGAAGTATGTCCAGATGTGGGTATTGAACCAACCTTACAGCCTGTGACGGAAGAGCAGTTCCAACTTAGGACAACCAACCGCAAGGATGGGGCTCGCCTTGATGTTGTGGCCCAGAGCTTCTGGAGCAACGATAGACAGAGTGCATTTTTTGATGTCAGGGTCTTCAACCCGTACGCACCTACCTATCGCCGCTCCACCATGGCCCAGAGCCATACATGTGTGTGTGTGTGTGTGTGTGTGTGTGTGTGTGTGTGTGTGTGTGTGTGTGTGTGTGTGTGTGTGTGTGTGTGTGTGTGTGTGTGTGTGTGTGTGTGTGTGTGTGTGTGTGTGTGTGTGTGTGTGTGTGTGTGTGTGTGTGTGTGTGTGTGTGTGTGTGTGTGTGTGTGTGTGTGTGTGTGTGTGTGTGTGTGTGTGTGTGTGTGTGTGTGTGTGTGTGTGTGTGTGTGTGTGTGTGTGTGTGTGTGTGTGTGTGTGTGTGTGTGTGTGTGTGTGTGTGTGTGTGTGTGTGTGTGTGTGTGTGTGTGTGTGTGTGTGTGTGTGTGTGTGTGTGTGTGTGTGTGTGTGTGTGTGTGTGTGTGTGTGTGTGTGTGTGTGTGTGTGTGTGTGTGTGTGTGTGTGTGTGTGTGTGTGTGTGTGTGTGTGTGTGTGTGTGTGTGTGTGTGTGTGTGTGTGTGTGTGTGTGTGTGTGTGTGTGTGTGTGTGTGTGTGTGTGTGTGTGTGTGTGTGTGTGTGTGTGTGTGTGTGTGTGTGTGTGTGTGTGTGTGTGTGTGTGTGTGTGTGTGTGTGTGTGTGTGTGTGTGTGTGTGTGTGTGTGTGTGTGTGTGTGTGTGTGTGTGTGTGTGTGTGTGTGTGTGTGTGTGTGTGTGTGTGTGTGTGTGTGTGTGTGTGTGCGCGCGCAGACAATTACATGATTATAGAATAGATAACTCCGCACTTTACTTAGCTGAACAGGTGGATATTTGTATAAACTAGTAAACATTTCTAGCAGGTGAATTTAACTGCCAACACTCCACTAATACTAGTAATTAGACTCTCAGCAATCTCACAACAGACGAAAATACTAATAGTACACAAATCGGGAAGAATTAGTAGGTATGGTAACACTGGCAAGTAGAGAACATTCTAGACTTAGCTAGTAAAAGAATAACAACTCAGGACATAATCATACACCTCTAATAAAGCTAAAGGTTATTATACTTCCTATACATAATTATGTTCTATTACCAAATAATTATGCATGGTACTTAACAATTACTGATTTCATCACACTAGAATTACTAATAGTACACAGATCGGGGAAGAATAGGTGTGGCTTAGTGTTTCCTAGGGGATATAAACTAGTTATAATACGTGCACTCGGGCTGCATGGCATATATTGCACTCAGCCCTCGGGGCTGGCGCCCTTGTGCTTCAGTGCAATATATTCCATACATCCCTTGCGCCCGTGTTATAACTATAACTTATGGGCACCCAATGTTATTATTATCTCTCATCAAGCAAAATAATGGAGGGTATTTGGAATTTGTTGTGTATGTCCAAGTGAACGGAACAACCTATCTCTTAAAAGATCACCTGAAGTCGCAATAATGGTATATTCACTAATTAACAATTTTACTACTTCTTTAGTATGTGCTTATATAGAATGCTGTAGAGCTCTATATAAAATGAACGGATTCAGTCCAACTTTGGAGGCTGCACTCCCTCCAACTGTACTGAACAGTGCAGTAGGACTCATTGGAGTCATAGTCGGAGCTGTGATAACACCTGTCATTTTGGCAGCAGTAATTATTCTAACTGTCATGTGGTAAGTGAAGCTTTATATTTATTACTCAACAGCAAATTTTATTGAATCTGGGAATCACTGCATTATTCAGCAAAAAATGGTACTGTAAGCATAAAAAAACAAGAAGAAGGAGATGGGCGATGTAAAGGTCGTTGTAAATCCTTTGTACGAAGACATAACTATTGTAGCTAAGCTTAGGAACTAGCTAGCAATTTTTTACTAGAAATAAAAACCACACGATAAAATATTTGCAGTATAGCTCGATCTTTTAGTGATAGTGTTAATAATTTTTGTTTAATTGTGTTAATTAACCCGATGTTTATCAGTTCTGAAATTGATTAAATGCAGCAAAACACGTATTGCTACTATAGGGGGATATGATATAATGATATAATTATTACTTGTAGTCATGCAGCTTTATATAATAGTTGGTATCCATGCATGGGGAACAAGATGCTCAGAAGAGCACTCACCCCGTGCACGTTGGCGTAATTAGTATGGATTGAGGCACGTGACAAGTATAGGCCTGAGCTAATTATTCAATCAATTTTGCCTATTACTTTTATTCTCACTTTCCTTCCCTATATTATTCAAGAAACTCTCACCTATTATTCAAGTTTTTCAGTCAATAAGTTGGGTGCATGGAAAAGAAGGAAACGGAAAACGGAATCTATCTAGCTTCAAGGAGCTTCAAGGAGCAATAAAATAAGGTAGCTTGAGACAAGGGGGTGCTCCAGAGCATGCTTCCTACGCTCCTGGTCGATCAGAGTGAATGAAGTGAACCTGTTTGACTGATATGAAAGTTGAGTACATGGAAAAGCAGTATAGGAGGCCAGAATCTGAGAACTGAATACATCCAGCTTTCGCAAGTAACAGATGACGTCAGGCAAGATTGTATGGAGAAGTAAGACCCTTGCAAAACATGGAGTGTGCTGCAACATTGCATGGCAACTTGATGCATGGCTGAACCTTACACAAGATTGTAATTATGTTGGAGAGTATAAGACCGTGAGATACAGCTGCAATGGTTGAACCTAGCCATCTAAACAGTACTGCATGGTAGCCTTGTACTTGTCCGGTTTTCGATTTTACTTCACTTGCTTCATGTTCACTCTCATGTTTATTTATTGATATTCAATTTAAAACACAGAATGATAATTAAACTGATGAGAGTGAAGTGAACATGAAAGCATAAAAACACTGTAATGATGAGATTGAGTGAATGAAGTGAACATGAAGCACCCCCTTGTCTCAAGCTACCTTACCTAGTTGCTCCTTGAATGTCATAGCTAGACTAGATGGATAGGCTTCCCCACAGCACCCCTTTACAAATACATCTTCTGCTATCAACTTTCACTACTGCAAAAAATACAGAATGGTAATGGTCGTTTCCGTTTTCCGTTTCCGCCTTCCGTTTCCGTTTTCCGTTTCCTTCTTTTCCATGCACCCCAATAAGTTCAATAATTCAGTCAATAATTTCTAACACTTAGAAAAATTGGATTGTAATAGCATGAACAATAGCATGAACAGTATAAATTTGTCTTCTATAGATCTCTTTCTTCCTACAGTGGATTGCAACCTTTCTCTTTCTTGTGAGATTTAATGCTTGAGGCAAGGCTAGGAGCTTTGAAGACTTCAAATTAAAATGATCTTGCTGTTATTAATATTTGTATTTAGAGCCATTCTGTGCATGCGCATGCAATAGTGTTTTGCGGTTAATTTTGCCTATATTATTCCAAGATGCTGCCTATTATTAAAAAAATTATTCAAGTATAATTAGGCCTAAGCTAACAGTCATGCATGCATGTGACCAATGAGGTCAGTGTGATTTCATTGCACATCTGGTTACAGTACCTGCATATACAAAATCGCCAAATTTACCTGCTATTCGGTATGACAATGCCAATAATGGTCAAGTGATCGTTGGGAGTTCTATAGTATAATTATATATTTGTTCAGAGTCTACAATTCATTGCTGTCAACTGTAACCATGCAGATCAAACTCCAAGTTCTTGCCTGAGAAAGGTATTGTACTGGACCTGTAGTTGAGAATAAAAAACATGTCACTGTAATTAATTATATTCAACATAACGTATTATAATTATGTAAAAGGATTGTCGAACGAGGTCTTACAACTTACATTATCGACGTGGCTTTGATAGGCAAGCTCAACGATACTGTTTTGAGCTGTGTTGACTCTCAGGTATAGTATCTGTTTCTACTGCATGGCGTCCTTCACAAACAGTTTCACTCACTGTGGCATTAGGAGTTACATGAACCAGCTATAGGCCTTGGAAACAGCCTCCAGCTGGAGCATGAGATATCTTCTTGTTGCTGCCACTAAACACTTGCAGTCTGCGAAGAGGTCCATCGTCATAGAGATGGAAGCTGTACACTGCCAATTGACATCGTAGTCCAAAGAAATTATTGATGATTTTCCACTCTTGACAGGATTATTAGTACATGTATAATTATATCCCGTTGCTACGTTGTTGCCAAGTGCAATATGCTTCATATTGCACTGCTGAAAGTCATATTGCACTGACCGCAAAGTCATATTGCACTGACCGCAAAACGCCCCTCTGGCAATTAGACAGACAATTAAAATAAAATAAAATTAATACGCATGAGAAATAACAAGTATCAAAGTATGTCCAGCCATGCAGGAATGAATGTTCAGCACTGCTGGAGTTTCTTCTTGCAACCATGCAGGTTTTAAAATTGTCCAAGATTCATTTTGTGGAAGATTCTGTGTTCCTAGATCGACCTAGTCCTCGACATCGACATCGTGATGCATGTCAATTCTGCTTCACCGTAGCACTAGAAGTGGCTCTTTTTGCTGGGGGCATGAGCTGTTTTGCAGCAGTGTAGAAGCGAGCTTTCTTGGCTTGGTTATGAGGCCGAGCGTAGACCAGCAGCTAATACATGTACACACAAGAGAAAGGCGCTTCTAACTGGCTCACCTCCCTCCCCATCCAAGAATTTGGATTTGCCTTACATAAAGGAGCTTTTCGAGATGCCCTCTCACTTCGCTACAGTTGGCAACCATCAGGAGTCCCCTCATCTTGTGCATGCGGCAAACAATTCTCAGTCGATCACGCTCTGTCATGCCCTAAGGGCGGTTTCACCATCACCAGGCACAATGAAATAAGGGATTTAACGGCCAACCTACTCACTGAAATTTGCAGTGACGTCTGTGTAGAGCCTGAACTACAACCTGTAAGTGGTGAAGAACTAATCGGGCTGTCAGCAAATGTCCAAGACGGTGCCAGATTAGACATTGCGTGTAATGGCTTCTGGGGTGGGCGCTTTGAACGTACATATCTAGATGTACGAGTGTTTAATCCCCATGCAAAATCAAACCAACACACCAACTGCTACAGGAAGCATGAACTTGAAAAGAAAAGACAATACGAACAACGCGTCAGAGATATCGAACACGCCTCATTCACTCCTTTGGTGATGTCAGCCACAGGTGGTATGGCCAACCAGGCCACTGTGTTCTACAAAAGGCTTGCCTCAAACTTGGCAATCAAATCTAATGAAAGCTACAGTAGAACACTGTCCTGGCTAAGGAGCAGAATTACATTCTCTCTCCTACGCTCTGCCATTCAGTGCATCAGAGGATCCCGCTCCAGTCGTGGACAGCCAGCCAGGTCCCAGAATCACCCCTCAGCGGACCTGGCCAACTCGGAACTAAACTTCAATGAATAAATACATGGTTTTAACTTTTACAAGACTTTAGTTTTTTCATTACATTAACCCTGTCCTCAAAACTATTGTTTATTTGTCATTAAAAAAAAAAAAAAAAAAAAAAAAAAAAAAAAAAATTCACTGAGTAGTGGGGTGGGGCTGTTTCTTTGCAGCAGTAAGTGGGGCGGGGCTGTTTTGCAGCACCAGAAGTGGGGTGGGGCTGTTTTGCAGATTTCAGTTGAAACTCCAACAATTTTGTGTCAAGCCATTCGTCGGTCATGCCAATCTTATACGCTGCAGATACTGGCGTCTAGAAGAGAGAAGAGATGGAGTTGTCTCTGTCTTTTTTTGTGCTGTTTATATTGTGTTACTAGGACAGTGTTATGTTGCTATGCCCTCGGGATATAAACTAGTTATGGCGCCCTCGTGCTTCAGTGCAATATATTCCATACATCCCTTGTGCCCGTGTTATAACTATAACTTAATTTTGTGCCGTTGTGATTCTGTATAATATAGCCTCAATTCCAGGCCGCTTGAAAAAGGCGGCCTGGTGCGTATGCGCGTATAGAGTAGAAGAGGGTATTATGAGACGGAACCAATTATGAGACAGCTGTTTAAAACAGGAGTGCTTCAGCTATTCTGTCTGCAGTTATTAGCACTACCACTCTACTATTTTTTCCAAAAAACTTTGGAGTTGTATGCTTGTGTTGACAGAGATACCACAATAGTTTGTTTAGAATTTAATTGGATTTTTAATTGACCAAATTTAAGTGGGTGCCAAATGTTTGTAGTATCAGTTAAAACAGGAGTAACCGTTTTTATAATCACTATATATTAATATCAGAAAGTTCCAGATACGTTAGAACAGCCAATTAGCGTTAAAATTAATTAATTGCAATGGTGTCTCGTAAATACTCCCGTCTCATAATACCCAAACCACTTTGAACACTAAATGCTAGCATTAACTGCAAACAATTAAAGCACTGTCACTAATTTTTTTGCTTACATGCAAAGTATATTGACCATAAAAGTTAGTGAACAGGCTATTTAGCTCCCTCAAGATTACTGCAAGACAGGGGGGTCAGAAACATTTAGATATCTCGCAATACCCCCTTGTAACTCTACATTACCCCAAAAAGGGGGTAATCCGTGTATTTGTGGTAAAATAAACACGTATACATGTACTATTTTGTATTCTGAAGTTGTGTCCGTTACATAGAAGTATTGTGCAAAAATAACTGAGTTCTTACGCCCTTTATTGTATCAAGCCAAGTCTCTACTTAACGACACCCTACACTGTAAGGCTAGAGATGAAGGCATGATGCATGTGTTCCTGTGAGTCCCCTGATGAGGCTGTGGTAATATGGACCAGGCAAGCTAGTCTTCTGCTACCAAATCTTGCCTTTATGTTCGACAAGCAGACATTGCTGAAGATAAAGAAGCTAATGATCACTTCTGAAAGCTTTTAATAAGCTTTAATTTGACACTCTGGAAGTTGTTCACTCAAGATATACTGATATTTTAAAGAGTCCACCACTCTTCCTAGCTGGCAGCTCTAGCTGTCTGGCAGGCCTTCTTGAACAGCCTCTTTAAGTTGTGGTCACAAATAAAGGGTATGGAGTGGGTGGTTGTGGGTTTTTAGATTTTCACAAAAAGAGACCCGCTTGCATCCGTGAAGCATGTAATTAAATTGGCTTGGCCTTAGTGTCTCTGAAAGCTGCCATTGTGGTCATGAACATTATTTTTACCACATGGTCATGCGTATTCTTCCTTTTTGTAACTTTGTCTGGTTTTTTACAATTTGTATGATGAATTGCTGTCAATTATTTCGCGCATGCGTATACAAGGTATACCAGGCCGACTTTTTCAAGCGGCCTGGAATCGAGGCTAGATTCTGTACTGTAGTACAGTGGAACCACCTCCATTAACAACCACCTCCAAATAGCAACCACACGCTATATAACGGCCAAGAGGTCAGGTCCAGATTGAAACTACAATGACTTCAATGTAAAGCAACCACCTCTCTACTCCGTATAACGAGCAGCTTTCTAGTCCCCAACCAGCTTTAGCAATGGAAAATAACCTCCCAGAATGGACAGCCACACCCAGAATTAGCAAAAAATAATTGTTGAGAGCATTATTTTGCACAATCGTGAAACCTAGCTGTAGCTTGTCCATACAGCCTTTTCAAAGCTTGTATGAGCTAAAGAAGCAGTTAGCACAGCTCCAAGATTCATTTGCAGCAAGAAATGACTCGTGGAGCATACATAGCTGGCAATCGAAACCTCCCAAGGAAGACCACCTCTCCATAACGGCCAAAAAGCTGTTCCCCAATGGTGTCCGTTTTATAGAGGTTCCACTGTACCATTGTATTTTAAATCATTAAAATCATCACTACAGTAAAATTGAAGGATAAATGATAAATCTATTTAAACTCAGAGTTACCGTGTTTACTGTACAAAAATAGCTGGCTGCATTCTGAATATATGCTGCATTATATAACCCTTTACTGGTCAAATTGTGTTAAATACAACAAGCTATAGGCAGGGAGCATGCTATCAACTTGTCAATGTTACATGATATTGGATTCTGTGGTAGAAAAAATAGTGTCATGAATACGATTATCCTTTGAAGTTCTGCTGAGCTGTTCAATTAGGACACTAAAAAAAAATATTAAGCTATACAGCACGTAAGACTGAGTAGTATCCATTGGTAGACCTTCTGGACTATCTTGGTAGCCATAGAATATTTTCAAAGACGAAGCAGCATGTACACGTACACAGGCACTTTACAAGTCGACACATGCACTACAATAGTCTAGACTGGAAACCACTCCCCTCCACTGCGATCTGGGGACTGGCAAGCTGCTGTGTTGAGAGTTGTTCCGTGCGTGAAAATGTCATGCTCCCACAAGAAAGCAAACTTCACAAATACCCGCCCACGTGCCAACTATATTACTGCACAAAATATTATCAGCCTCGAGTATAAACACATCACTGGCGGTCTGTTATCGAGGCTGAAGCAGTATGGGAGCAATATCACCCACGCATTACGCCTTTGTGGTTTGTTCTAATTGCATTCCAACGGGACAACTCTCAACACAGCAGCGCTTGCCAGTCCCCGGCCCCAGAGTATGCAGTCTAACAATAGTCTACATGCTTGTTAAGCAGCTTAGTTGAGCAGAGTGCAGCTTTTAAAGGCCACACATACTTCCATTGAGGCAGCAGCAAGGCATAAAATCGACTGGTTAGTTTGTGCACAGCCATTGACCCACGCCCATCTCTAAGCCATGGCAACTTTATTGGGGGCGGCAATAATATCAAGCTAATTTGGTGGGTTGGGCTGACCTTTGAACGTGCATGGTGCAGCCAAGTGCATTACGTTTATAACCAAGAGACTATCCGATCAATCGAGTGCACTAGCATTAAAACACGTGACTTGGCTATATATAAAATTATGACTGTGCAATTTAACCATTATATAGACATGCATGTACATTTACATACATGTTCTGATGTCTTTAGAGGTGGAAAAACTTGTAATACCTCCATATACAGTGACACACACACAACACAGGGCACACACACACACACACACACGCACCCACAGGGGCACACTCACACACACACACACACACACACACACACACACACACACACACACACACACACACACACACACACACACACACACACACACACACACACACACACACACACACACACACACACACACACACACACACACACACACACACATCTGTCTCTTCTTGTCTGCCGGCCTAGCTTGACAGTATTTTTCATCAGCCTCATGCATAAAAAACTAAAGAGGCTGATGAAAAATACTGTCAAGGCCGGCAAATAAGAACGGATTAAAAAGAGACTGTAAGTTTTCCACCTCAGAGTACAATGAATAATATTATGTTATAGCAGCATTTAGCGGTTTGACATGATTATATTGGCAATGGATAGAAGATATGCATTCCAGTGCCTCTATATAACTTCACATCAGTATAGGGCTTGTAGCTCTCAATGCATGGTTATGTGATTGTGGCCCACATGCAGTATATAGGACTGCATGCATGCATGGTGTTATAGTTGTCAAATAATTGTGTCAAACTCAAACATTGTATATTGTAATGTATAATATACAAAGAAAGTCATTTGAAAGTAATAACAAAACGTGGTAAATCATGAGCAGGGTTCTTCATCACTACTATGTCCCCTTTTTTTGTATGATGAGTTGTATGATGAGTTCCATTCTGTCCTAGCAACAGTTCATTCAGCAGCAGCTTCTTTCCACCATTGCAGTAATCAAGAGGAATGATGGGAGATGTTGCAAAGTATTCCCCGGCACCATTGACTTGGCGACTTCTTTTCTTTTGGTCATAACCAGTACTACATATGCTGTCGATATTGCTTTCTGATGTTCCATGAAATGCAAGGCAAGTATTTCTTTGGCTGGTCGGTAGGGACATCATTGCGCTCCTAAATGTATTAAATAGAGCACCTCCAGGCTTAGCGTGATCATTTTCTTTCATTGAGGCAACTTTGAGATCGGAAAATTTCTGGAGAAACTTTTGAACTTCCGGCATGCTTGTAAGAATCTTTGCTGATAGAAAAAAGTATAGTAAAACAATTGTTAGCCAGCTCTGATATTCATTACCATCTCTGTTGGGGGCGTCCTTCTGTGCATGGTCTAGACAACAGTAGTCATGGACTGTCCCTCCCTCTGTTTTCTTTCTATTGGTGCATTAACTTACTCTAGTTAAAAGTCACACGTACATGTCCAGGGAAATGACTTCTTACTCAGCTACGCATGCGTTTAGTCATAATGACGTTAAGAAATGCAAAATTAAGTAGTTGTCAAGTGCCTCCTAAGAATCTTCAGGTATACATACACACACACCTTTGCCGTGTGTCCTGTTCACTGTAACTGATTGGTCGATCCCATTGTGTGCTTCTGGAGATGTGGTCTAGATAGTAGGTACGTCCATTACCATCCTGTCTCTCCTCCCAAGATTTAGGCAGTGGTCTATGCAATGAAAGGTGGCACTAGAGTCAGGTTGGTTATATAAGGGCCGTATTTGGAAGGTAATGATTATGTTATAGTTATAACACGGGATGTATGGAATATATTGCACTGAAGCATGAGGGCGTAAGCCCCGAGGGCTGAGTGCAATATATTCCATGCATCCCGAGTGCACGTGTAATAACTAGTTTATATCCCGAAGGCATAGCAACATAACACTGTCTTATATAAACTGCACAAAAAGATGACAAAGACAACTCTAGACACAGCTCCATCTCTTCTCTCTCCTAGACGCCAGTATATGCAGCGTATAAGATTGGCATGACCGACGAATGGCTTGACACAAAATTGTTGGAGTTCCAACGCTGAAACCACTGCAAAACAGCCCTTCTGGTGCTGCAAAACAGCCCCACCCCGCTATACTGCTGCAAAGAAACAGCCCCACCCCATTTACTGCATGCTGCGAAGAAACAGCCCACCCCACTATACTACTCAGTGTAACTGCTGCTCCAACAGCCCTCTCAACTATCCTCGGCATCACAACCAAGCCAAAGAAGCTCGCCTCTACACTGCTGCAAAACAGCTCAAGCCCCCTGCAAAAAGAGCCGCTTCTAGTGCTATGGTGAAACCAGAATTGACCGTG
Source organism: Halichondria panicea (assembly GCF_963675165.1). NCBI lineage: Eukaryota > Metazoa > Porifera > Demospongiae > Suberitida > Halichondriidae > Halichondria > Halichondria panicea. The sequence goes on from NC_087377.1 coordinate 2,998,468, forward strand.
CATCAAGAAGTGGAGGACTAGGTCTAGGAACACAGAATCTTCACAAAATGAGCCTGGGACGATTTTAAAACCTGCATAGTTGCAAAGAAGAAACTCCAGCAGTGCTGAACATTCCTGCATGGCTGGACTTACTTTATGGCTGGACTTACTTTGATACTTGTTATTTCTCATGATACAATATTTAATTTAATTATGCCAGAGGGGCGTTTTGTGGTTAGTGCATTATGACTTTGCGGTTAGTGCAATATGACTTTCAGCAGTGCATTATGCTGCATATTGCACTTGGTAACAACGTAGCAACGGGATATAAAATAAATATAAGAGATTGATACTCGACATTATTTTATCAAACTAGCTGCTGTATAGAATTGTAAGCTTCCTTACTCTAGTTAAAAGTCACACGTACATGCCCAGGGAGATAACTTCTTACTCAGCTACTAACCTCTGCATGCGTTTAATATCAACGTCATAGTGACGTTAAGAAATGCAAATTAAGAAGTTGGCAAGAGGTACACACACACACCTTAATTGCCGTGTGTCCTGTTTACTGGACCTGGTTGGTCGATCCCATTGTGTGCTTTTGGAGATGTGGTCTACATAGTAGGTACGTCCATCAGCAGTCTTTCTCTTCTCCCAAGATTTAGGCAGTGGTCTATGCAATGAAAGGTGGCACTAGAGTCAGGTTGGTTATATAAGGGCCTTATTTGGTAGGTAATGATTATAATAAATATAAGAGATTGATACTTGACATTATTTTATCAAACTAGCTGCTGTATAGAATTGTAAGCTTCCTTACTCTAGTTAAAAGTCACACGTACATGCCCAGGGAGATAACTTCTTACTCAGCTACTAACCTCCGCATGCGTTTAATATCAACGTCATAGTGACGTTAAGAAATGCAAATTAACCCTTTCCCTGCTTTAATTAAAAGTGAATATTCGCATATTTTGTTTAAAATATTTATAACTCATGAACCGTATATTAAAAACACTTGTAACAAAGTTCCACAGGTAGAACCGGACCTGTCGCATTCATGGAATCATCATTGTTGCCTAGCAACCAACCACCACCCCACAAATAACAATTGTTAACAAAAATTCACAATTATGTACACAAACAATATTGTATGATGTTACGAAGTGACTGAACACATGATATAAGTGTTTAGAATGTTCTCACGGTGACATGGCTCACTCAGGACTCAATCAGGATCTGCAGAAACTTGTATTTGAGGTTCTATCAGCAGACGCCCTTTTCCCGGGAAATATTTTCTTCACCTACACACAGGTTTACAAATTTAATGGTGTCTCATGATGTCCACTGTTGTACTAACTAGCCTAAACAAACCTATAGTGAAGCTATCAAGACTACAAATGCTACTCTATAGTGACTTACCAGGTTCAGGAAGATGGTCCACCTCAAGTGCGTCTTCCTCAGGATTCTCAGGCTCTTTCTTTTTAGCTTGACCTCTGAAAGGAAGCTTCCTACCTAGCTATGATCCCAGTCACTGTCCTCTCACTCTACAAGGCCATAGGCATCGATATTCTCACTCTGTAGCTTCCCTAGAACCTCCCTGACGTTGTACTACAAAGATCTTGTAGCAATTATAAAACGGTCACTTTTCTTTCGACAATTCTGATCGAACTGTACCTCGAAGCAAAATATTAAAAATACCATGAGGAAGAGCAGCTCAATGCGCATGTGCTGGTACCTGCAGCGTGTGCATAGCTCCAACACAGCGTGCACAACGATTTTTTGAAATTTATCAGTAGCCATGCCGACTATAGTCGGCTAAAGCGGGGAAAGGGTTAAGAAGTTGGCAAGAGGTACACACACACACACACGTTAATTGCCGTGTGTCCTGTTTACTGGACCTGGTTGGTCGATCCCATTGTGTGCTTTTGGAGATGTGGTCTACATAGTAGGTACGTCCATCAGCAGTCTTTCTCTTCTCCCAAGATTTAGGCAGTGGTCTATGCAATGAAAGGTGGCACTAGAGTCAGGTTGGTTATATAAGGGCCTTATTTGGTAGGTAATGATTATAATAAATATAAGAGATTGATACTTGACATTATTTTATCAAACTAGCTGCTGTATAGAATTGTAAGCTTCCTTACTCTAGTTAAAAGTCACACGTCCATGCCCAGGGAGATAACTTCTTACTCAGCTACTAACCTCCGCATGCGTTTAATATCAACGTCATAGTGACATTAAGAAATGCAAATTAAGAAGTTGGCAAGAGGTACACACACACACCTTAATTGCCGTGTGTCCTGTTTACTGGACCTGGTTGGTCGATCCCATTGTGTGCTTTTGGAGATGTGGTCTACATAGTAGGTACGTCCATCAGCAGTCTTTCTCTTCTCCCAAGATTTAGGCAGTGGTCTATGCAATGAAAGGTGGCACTAGAGTCAGGTTGGTTATATAAGGGCCTTATTTGGTAGGTAATGATTATAATAAATATAAGAGATTGATATTCGACATTATTTTATCAAACTAGCTGTTGTATAGAATTATAAGCTTCCTTACTCTAGTTAAAGTCACACGTACATGCCCAGGGAGATGACTTCTTACTCAGCTACTAACCTCTGCATGCGTTTAAATGTCAACGTCATACTGAGTGACGTTAAGAAATGCAAAATTAAGAAGTTGGCAAGTGCCTCCTAGAATCCTCAGGTACACACATACCTTTGCCGTGTGTCCTGTTTACTGGACCTGGTTGGTCGATCCCATTGTGTGCGTCCAGAGGTGCAGTCTACATAGTAGGTACGTCCATTCAGGGTATCATCCTGTCTCTCCTCCCAACATTCAGGAAGTGGTCTATGCAATGAAAGGTGGCACTAGAGTCAGGTTAGTAATAGTCTACATGTTCACTCACTCTGAGGCTGAGTCTTGTCTTGCCATTGAAGGTTTGTTCAAACACACAACAATGTGCTCCTTACAATTACAAAGCAAACTGCAACATCCTCTTCCTGTAATTTCAAGGGCCTTTCCCAGGGACTTCCCCTACTAAAACTCTACTTTCAAGACTGCAACATGAACATGAGTCCCAGGCCAGTGCATGATTGAAGGCTGGATGAAGGTTGCCTGCAGTGTCAATAATTATGCCGAGTGTATACAAACCATAGGTACTGCCTAATGTATAAATTATGACTTTGTACGTGTTAATAAATAATTATTGTAACCATTGTTTACAAACAATTCATATATAGGCTTAGGCCACTCCAAGTGACACTCTGGTTTCTGGTCCTGAAGTTTTTCTCACACTATTTTGTACCGCATGGACCATTCTGCGCATGTGTAGTAGAAATAATGAGATAGAAATCCAATAATGAGATAGACTCAATCCAAGAATAAAATCTGATGCAGGCGGTGGACCAGAAACCAGAGTATCACTTGGAGTGGCCATATATAGAGCGAGCTATACACTGTAAAAATGATGTGTGGTTTTGACGCAAGTGCGTGGCAACTATGAGGAAAAAACGCACGTTTGCCACAATAGCCACGCACTCTGCGTGAAAACCACACATCATTTTTACAGTGTAGGCAACCTATTAATATGTGATTAGCCTCCTCCACAAAGTTAGCCCATGCACTGCATGTAGACGTGTTGTAGCCATTTCTTTGCTCATGTCTGTATATATACGACGTGTTCAACATTATTTTGTTACCCAGGTTTAATCACTGCCTCATGAATGGAGGTGTCAAGCACACACAGGTGCGTGTGTACACATGTCTCACTATGGTGACTAGTGTAATGATGCTCATCAATACATCTCCCTCCTCCCACAGTGCCCCAACATCTCTGTGTGTGCTATTGTATCCTTCACCCTGCCTGCATGGTGTCTACTCCTAGACTGAGTGAATGGAGGTGTCAGGCACACACAGGTGCATGTGTCAGAGAGTGGGTGTCAGGAGATGCTATCACATGACCTACACCATTCTGAGCTGTACCAATATTGTTGGTGGTTCATACGATAATTACCAGCTAATAATTGCCTATTCAAATGTTCTGTTTCAGAGGATTTACAAAATCTATAGTGAAGCTCGCTCGTAAGCACAAGTTTTGAGTATCTAATTTCAACCCACCCCCTCCAGGAGTATTGACGTGACTCCCTCCAGGCCTGGTGAAATGGACCTATCGTCTCTCTATTATATATAGCATATGCAGCAGCAAAGTACAACATATCAGTCAGCAAGAAACCACCTCACCCCAGCAAGGTGTGTGTGTAAATTTATACATATCTGTAGCCAAAATTTCTTTAGTAGTAGCTTTGCTCTATAATTATATAATTATTGTCTATAATAATTATACCCTCCCTCGATCCACACACACACACGCACACACACAACCATGGCCCGGCCATACAAATTTCTCTCTTAGTAATAATTTGCTCTGTGTTGTAGACCTAGCAAGGTGTCAGAGTTTTTAAATTCCCTGTTAGTATTGTAAGATTGCGGAACCTAGTGGATTGTTGTTGTGGTTTTAGCTGTGTTCTCATCATACTAGTACATTTCAGGGGAGGGGGGATTTTCCCCTGTATGACCCCCTGCCTAACCTCTGCACACACACACTTATACACAGTCCTTGTCTTTCTCACTATCACATGTATGTCAAATGTACTTGGACAACTGCCTAGGAAAATTGCAATCTCATGCAGACTCTGGAATTACATTACTGCGAGATTAGGAACAGTACTTGACTAATGCAATTAGTGGTCATGGTTGGTTGCTCCAGCTTTGTGTACACACTATACACACTTGTGAGGTCAATAGCATTTCTGCTCTTTGTTTTAACTACATGTAATCGGATGGAGTGAGCTAGGCCAGTCAGCTAGGATAATGGTTCATGTTCTGTACATGTCCTCCACTATAATTATATACTGTGTTCACATCTCTGCCTATAGATCTAGTCGGTACTAGATCAATTTCAAAAAGCCTGCATGGTTGCATACGCTAGGATTGAATTACCCACACAAATAGACCACTTATTTTAGGGCCTATACATAGCATCATCTCAGATGTATCTGCCCCCGCCCCCCCGCAGTTTTTTCCTGAACTCAGCCGATTTGGTATAGCTTTTCTTTGTGGCCCGTATTCAATTTGCGTGTTGCAGTAAATTCCCACTCTGTCATTACTCACTCCCCCACAATCTGGGTCACTTAGAGTGTGTGGGTGTGGGTGTGTGGGTGTGTGTATGTGTGTAACTGTACAATAATTATTATGCTCTGAAATTGTCGTTTACCATTATTATTGTAACAGGACTATTTTCTCTATAGGCATGCTGTTTCTAATCATAGACACTGATGGGACAAGTTGAAGACATTGTCAAGAAAGTAAACACAAGCAAGCCCGTTACCAAGGAAACATGACAACCGATTGATCACCATGGAAAAACCAGACAATGTTTAGCCCATGTAGTCATAAAAATTAATTGTTGTATTATTTCTACTGCTACATGTATAATTATGTCATAATTATTATTATTACGATAAAAGTGGTAAAACTAAGCAATCCACTAAGAGTTAGTTAACCCTAAACCTTAAAGTCCCCATGTCCTCTGATCTACTGGCCACACCCTTAACCACTAGGCCACACCTATTCATCACCAGTCTGTGTATTATCAGGAGCCCATAAATGTTTATAAGATTAATTTTTATGAGCTCTCTTATTATGAGCATTTATTATTGATAATAATTATAATAATAATAATTATATTCCCTCTAGATCTGGCATGCGCAATTGAAGTGTTGTTGCAGAGTAATAAGCTTAATCAACTGGGTAAGATAGAGATTGCACAAAACACGTGTAAGACTAGAAATTACACTTAAATAGAACGTAACATAATCTAGAACATTCCATACAAGTGTCCATACAACTATATATAAGTGTCCATGTATTCTAACAATTGTGTCGACAGACATTGACTTAACAAAGAATTCACATCAGGTATAATTACCGTACGAGTGGGTAGAGTGGTAGTATAGTCACCACAAAAACATTTATACAGAACAAAATAAAATGTCAGTAGTCACAGTTTATAATGGCTAGAGGATATTATCAGGCTAGAGTCACTTGCAATCTTCCCTTGAGGTCTTCAGCAATGTCAGCTCTACTGATAACGGGAGACTCTAGAGCTGTCAACAAGTCCTCCAGTTGTGGACCGCCTTGCAACCACTCAACGAGCATGTCTGTGAAACACTTGGTGACACTGTTGGGTTTTCTGGCATTCTCCTCAGCTATTCCCTGCAGTGTACATTATTATTATTAATGGCACTATCCAAGTTCTACAGTATATCGGATGAAATTATGAATCATGTTAAGTTAATTGTTGAAAGGAATTTAGTTACCAACCAATTGCCACCCACCCAACTAAAGAAACAAACCTACTAAAAATAAGTGCGTTTGCACATCAGGATATGGCCTTGTTATGTAATTATCGATAAGGTGAATAGTGCGCAGTTAACAAAACGTGCAGTACTGCTTACTGGCACATTCCTTAACGGATGATGCCTGACTGTATGAGCACAGGGCTATTAGTACACAGTCATCTACTGCTATACAGTGTTCAGTACACACACAGCAGAGCACTCACATCTAGTGTCCCCTCATTGACACCCAACTGCTCTCCCAGAGGACGCCATGTCCCCCTCACCTCCCAGGCAGCTGTCCTCACTACCCTCAAATGATGATCCACACTCAGTCCCTCTGGAAGGAACACACAATCAAGACAACAACATAACACTGTCATTATTCCTAAGCAATGCCTACTAACTAAGACACACATTACTGAAGGAAACTCTGTATTGTACAGCTACATAATTATTCACTGCTGTTAATTAAATCAAGATTAATGGCTTACCACCGTGAGTGAGATGATAAATAACAGGAGAGATGTCGCTGGTAGCTTTTGTCTGTAAAGAGAAATCAAATATCGTACTACTAGATTGTTTGGCGAGCATCAAACATTTGCGATGGTTGATCAATTCGCAACAATAAAATCCGCAAAACCTAAATTATTACTAGGAAATACACACGATCCTTTCCAGAACGCAATAGTTAGATCGCAAAGGATCAAATTTTCTGCTGATTAGGCTCATTCGCAACTGAGGTTTTTCACCATCAAAATATTCTAGTAATACGGTATTAGCTACCTATGTTTATAATTATTGGTAGAACATGTTCAGAATCTGTAGAGACTTGTATATTTTAGTTGCCAACCTTAATGGTTGTTGCAATGTCCCCACGAGCAATGGCGGGAGACTCTAGTGCTCTAACAAGGGCAGACCAGGAGGGGGGAGGAGAGGAGCGCTTCACCCAGTGTGTCAGCATGGCCTCAAAGCACGGCTCAACCCAGCGATAGTCCTTCTCAAGACTCTGTATCAGTACGCACAGTGAAACACAGTATTAAATACTTAGTAAGAGCTCAACATTACGTTGCTATAGTAACCTGTTAAATAGGTTGTTACTTCATACAAGACCACAAATATGCAGAGTCAGCATTGCTAGAGATACCTCATTCTAAGATTGCTTACAATTGAAACGCTCACTATTCAACCATTAAATAACAGTAGCAGTCAATTAAATAGTGCACACATAATTAGAATGAAGGGACTACACTGGGAGAATATACTCAAGGTGGTGGAGGTAGTCATTGTTAAGGTCTCACCTTCCTAGTTGCATAGTCAATGTCCAGTTCTATAGCCAGGCTGTACCAGTCAGAGCGTATCTCTTTGATCACTTCCTTCACATCTGCAAACTGCGGCTGGTCAGTTTCAGAGCTGGAGGTGTCCTCTGTAACAATTCAAATAAATAATCACACATTGTACAGTACACACGTAACAATGTACACACAATCTGCACACATGCTCTGACATTATTCTCACCAACACTCTCTTTGAGGCAGTGGTACACGGTGAAGAAATGCTTCTGGTTCTTGGAGATCTTACAACTGATAAAGCCCTTGAAGTGACTATTTGACGAGGCCTTGAATTCCAATTCATTTTCAGTCCCTCTAATTCTGGGTCTTCTCTTGCTCCACTCGAAGGAGAGGCTCTTGCCCCTCAACTCTCGATCAGAGGCAAAGGGCAGAGCAAAAAGGATCACATCATCTCCCACGCTGACTTCCTGTAAACATACAGAAATGATATGGGTCATTTGTATGAACGCACTAACAGTTCACTTACATCTGCAAACAGAAACAATAGGTCAATATACCAGTAAATAAATTATAATAATTATTGATAATTCCCGTATAGTTCAATGTGAGAATGAGTTTGTATACTTACTTCTGCAAACCAGCATTCTTGGTGAGGGCTCAGTGAGACTTTGCTGGTGCATTTAAAGCAGGGATCAACTCCAGGTGTGAGGAGGCAAAGCTTGGAACCATCTTCATGTTTGCCACAGTAGCAGTCGAAGGCAATAATCGGAGAGAGTAGTGGACTAATGTCCTTCATCACCAACAGGAGGGTTAAGAGGACGTAGGAACAAAGCTCGTGCATCGTATGTATCCTGTTCTGTCGAATAATCCGTATCTCGTAGCAATCGACGTGAGCAATCAGGGTAACAAAATGCTTGGCAGAGTTGTCAATGTGAAAGGAGACGAGGTTTCTCTTTACTGAAGTATCAGTGGCAAGTTTCCAAGTCATGCCCACAATGCCTTTGTCTTTACTCCCCCTTGAGACCAATTCACTGATCATGGCACAGAATATTCCAACGGGAACATATTGAGGGTCAAATGTGATCTTGATTGGAGGGGGTGTATCAATGCCAGTGGGAGGTGGTTTCGTTAGTTCCTCGCGAGATGCACACTTGAGAATAGCAGGGATAAAAAACATCGTTTCGACTTTTTCTGTGGTATGGCCTTCCTCCACTGTTGTGATTTTGGCTAAAAGGTGGGAATGTTCGAGTAGTATGAGCAACTTCTCAACAGGGATCAACTGGTCTTTCTTCACACCCTGGTTTTCCTCCGAAAGGCATCGAGTGATTGTTTTCAGTGAGAATTGCCCCTTGAGTATCCAATTTCTTCTCTCAGCTTCCTTGAACTGAATACGGCTGTCTTCAGAATGGAGCTCCAGCAGCGGATTGACAACGAGAACACTGAGGCTGTTGAATACCACTTGGGGATCGCAAATGACAAAGTTCCCAAACCAACCATCTCTGTCCTTGATCTCTGGATGATAGATCAAAGACCCAACGTACCGATCCAGGTACCAAATGGTGAATCGAACCTCCTTCTCTCTCATCTTTAACCCCTCGGTACCGATACGAATGCATTCTTCCATAGACACAATGTCAAACTCTTTTCTCAGTACAGCTCCAAACAAAAGCTGTTGTGGGCGAATTCGAAGCTTGGCATCTTTGAAATAGCTATTGAATAAGCCATGAAGATGCTCACGAAGAGGTTCCATATCAGAATCAGTGCCTTCGTAGTTGTCCACTGCTATGAACTTCTTGTCTTTTGGTTGAGAAAGTAAGTTCTCAAACTCGCTGGTAATCTTGGTCACGGCTTCGTTTTTCTCTGTCAACTTTTGCTCTAAACGGTTTTCGACATCTTTCTTGAAAGTGTCCGAGTTTAGGTGTTGGCTGACTATTTGCTCAATGGTAGCCATATCTTCTGCACTGACGTTAGCATGCTCATCACTCTTCTGTTGAGTCAAAATGTTCCGAATTGCTTTCTTTTGTTCGTGTTCATTTAGGCTCTTGCTGGCAGTGGTACTATCGCTCTTGCAGACAGCTTTTGTTGAGGCAAAAAATTTTTCGTACAGAAGATCGACTTCAATTTGCATTGCCAGTTTATCCTTGAAAGTACCTATGAGGGTAGCAACAGGCTTAGCAGAGCCTAGATTGCCCAGTTTACTACACAGCTCTCTGTCAATATCCGAGTCAATCTTGGTATAATGGCTGATAGCTGAGAGGATTTGAGAGAGCGTTTCTCTATTTGTGTACGTTGAATCGTATGGTGTGATCTTGTCATATCCTCGTTCGTAGGAGATTTGACACATGTCGTCGAAGTCTTTGTCCAGTCGAAAGAATACCAGGAAAATCCCTGGACCTTTGTTTAAAAATGGAAACATCTCCACGAATCCAGGCTGCCCACCTATATCGACCAGATTGAGAAGGAATTTGTTCAGCAGCTCTTTACTGTACTCTCCTGAACTCACAATACTCCGGAGTCTCGAGACAACCTTTCCAACATCTACAGTATTTGGTGTTGGTCCAGGTATTGGTGATACCGTTTCCTTGGGTACAATAGCAGCTTCACCGATCTTGAGTTGAGTTTGCTTCTTTGTGTCAGTGGTTTCTCGTGTGGGCTGTTCCTTAGGTGGACTAGTATTGCTGACAGTGCTGTCTTCAATAGGTTCACAGGACATAAGGTAAGAGAAGATAAACTGTGTTTCTTCCTCTAGACTTGAAGATGCTTTAAATTCAAGCTTTGTTCCAGATTTGTCCACAAAGACCAATACTTGTTCATACTCGGCTAGTAATGTACTGCAACGTTTCCTTTGATCTTCGGGCAGCAAAGACAGGTTAGTAATGGACCCAACAAGCCGCTGTCGAGTGGTCGTTTTGCCAAGACCCGAGGGACCAATGAAGTACGTCTTGAGATAGTGTAGCTCAATGGTACCACTTTTGTCGGCCATCAGCTCATCCAGTTTCTTCAAGTAGGTTTGGTTTTGAATATCGACTGTAAAGGATTAAACAATCGGTCATACATAATTATTGATGTAGTGGTAAATTTGTGGCACATTTTGTACATTAATGGTTTGGGAGCTGAAATCTGCATGTGGATCCAATTTCTGCTGAAACTATAGATCAAGACCTCTCAAAACTTTCATTTAAATTATTCAATGATATAAAGTGATGAATGAGCATGTGCTATTCAATTTATGACAATGAAAGCACCGCGTGATGGTGCATGAAGGTGCCAAAGCTACTGTGAAAGACTACATATATAGTACGTTTCTTAGTTGGTTATTGTTTGTGTGTAGTATTATGCTAGGCATGCAAGGATTCTTGCCTTAGCTTGATTATTTACTTATTTGGTATTGTTGTGCAATAATGTATGATTGTACACCCATGCAAGGTGTTAATCCCTCTCTCCTGCTGCGTGAGATGCTGTCAAACCAGTTTAGGACCTGACAAACGGGAAGTGTTCAAAGTGTATAAAAAGGACAGTGTTTTAGAGTTGAGTTATTGTTATTGCAATGTTGTTGAATGATTAAGATTGTTGAACTGAATTGTTAGCCTCCTTCGCAGCCTCTCCTTTTTCTGTTCTTAGTCACACAGATAAGAATTGGAGGAACAAAGAAAGAAAGAACGAACCGTCCAAGAAAAAGGAGAGGCTGCGAAGGAGGCTACTGAATTATGAGAACCTAATACCGTATAGCGGGTAATTTTCGGGGGACAAAATATTCGTGGTTCAGTATTGAGACATTTCGTGGATAATATTTTCGTGGTTGCTGCTTGGATTGTAGGTAAAGGTAGGCAAGGTCGCTTCATTCGTGGGTAAAATATTCATGGTCAGACCCCCAACCACGAAAACCACGAATATTTTTCCCCACGAAAATTACACGCTATACGGTAGTCTAGAGATGGATCTTTTACAGCTATATACATAACATAAAGCTACAAATAGCTTTTATAATAATTATACACACATTATAATTTTTATAATCATGATGATGGAACATTAATTTTTGCTGCAGCATGCAGGAGAATCCAGAATTAGCAGGTAGCCTCGTCAACCATAAACGGCTTGTCTCGAGGCTAAATAGCAGGGAAACTCATAAAGTGGATAATGATCAACCATGATTGTTGTAAAAACGATTGATGCCAACATTTTAATGGCTGCATCAGCAGAGCCTTGCAGCTCTCTAGTCTTCTCACTCTTGCAGCTACCAATAGCCAGCGTTCTAGTGCAGAGCTAACTACTAAGTATATAGAGTAGCAACATGCACTCGGTGAACATGTTTTGCTATGCACTCTTCTGAAAAGGCTGCAATGACATTCCAAGTAAGCAAAACTAGGCATAACTTGAGACCGAAGCATTATTTTACAAATCCAAGAATTACAATCCAAGAAAACATGATTAGAAGCCTATAGAAACTCTTACTTGCACTTCATTAATCCTTGAGCAGCTGTAGCAGTCTACACAGACACACATACAAACACACTACCGTATATATACCTCGCTTCGGTGCGCATGCATATTGACAATGATAAAATGAAAGAATCACAAAGTACGCAGTAAGTGATCGAAGTGAGCATTCCATGATAGTAATATTAAATATAAACTATCTTCATACGATATTACAATGGCAAGGTTAGCTGCGAAGTTGCTTCGTTCTCAGATTCTGTGTCCCGTTAATTGTTACTGACTCAGCAACACTTTCACCCGTTTTAAAATTGTACAGCAAATCGTAATTACAACGCGTATAATTATGAATATAACATGTGCGTTCAATTCCAGTTGACATGCAAGAAATATATTAATGTTCTGTTTGCGTAAAAACGACAACGTGACGTGCAATGCAAACGGTAATACGGGAACTTTATTCTGACAGCTACTGCATGTATGTTATATTACTCATGCACAAGGGATGTACGTTATAGTTAGAACATGGGCATGAGGTATCTATAACCATAGATACCGAATGCACATGTTCTAACTGATTTAGATCCCAAAACCTATATATTGGCTACTAGAAATGCACTAGCTTAGCAACAGTCAATCTATATAAACAGCCAACCTAGCAACTGCATCATTATTTTTGTGAAAACTAATCTGAAGTTGGCATCTCTGTGTCTCTACTAAATCTGTGGTCTCTATTCAAGTCAATCCTGTTCCTCCACCTCAGTTTGATGGACAAAATTATAGTCCTAGCTCCACCCACAAAATGGAAACATCCAGCTCCTCCCCCAGTTTTGCAGCAAACAAGCCCAGCACACTTCCCAAGAAACAAGCGGCTCGTACTACTCTCACAAAGCGAAAGGAAGGCACCTAAGCTATAATTTGCAGCTAACAAGCCCAGCAAACGAGCGGCTCCTATACCACTCTTGAACAAAGCGAAACGAACTTTAGGAAGAAGCCAAAGCTAGAATCCTAGCACTTCCATACATCCAGCTCCTCCCCCATGCAGCCTTGCAGCAAAAAAGCACAGCACTGCCCAAAAAACGAGCGTCTCCTACTACTCTCGAACAAAGCCAAAAAAAGAAACTAGAGCTTCTCTCTTTCATTCTAGTTCTGTTATTATATTACTAGACAAAGCATCTAGCTACAATAATTTTTATGTTATTACATGTGTATCTTCTTGTAAATCACAATACAATGTACAATGTTGTAGTTTATACCCCAAAGCAATCTATAGTACCGGTACTATAGCTCATAGTTCCCTGCTAAATATACACTCAAATGGGATATAATGCAACGAGTGGTGCAAGCTGGGCTGTACATGCTAATGCCTATAGCTCTCGCCGTTGTTTTGCTTTCGCTTAGAAGAGGTGACGAGGTACGTTATTATTGTTGATTGCAATTGTTGACAGAATTGAATTACACACAGTCATTATAGGAGAGGAGCTAAATGGGACTTATCTGATGGCTTGATGAGTAATCTTCAACGATTCTGAAGCAACTGCATGTTAACCAGTAAATATGATGATTTTATATGGTAGCATAATTATAGGCGTATAAAAGAAGGCGTCCTAATGGAGGCTGGTTCTATAATTAGAACGATTACGGTACTGGCTGTACAAATAATGGCTATATAGCTGTGGCTTTAACTGACTCTTGTAGCTAACAAAAAGCTAGCGCAGTGCACTTGCAACAGAGAATTGCCAAACAACAAAACCACAATCAGATAAATTATTATGAATATCATTATCAGTTGAGGAGTTTACTTTGAACTTTTCCAAGAGTACTTAACTTGGCACTTCAATAGAGCCAACTGAACATTTTCTCTATAGGCATACTCCCTCTCCCCCAAAGAACGTAAGTTACATGCATGATATTTGTACACTGCAGTTAAGCATTTTTGAATGCATTTATCTATGTTCATAGACTATACTATAGCCTATACTATAGACTTTTCAAGAATGGTATCATAAAGTATCCATTCTGTAGGTATCTAAAAAAATATGAGTGAAACTAATAGAAGTGCACTGCTCTGAGAATATCTATATATAATCGCTTGTTGCCCAGTGAGTGGGCAGATCAAAGCAATCCAGTGCTCAGTATATGGCATGTTGCATCACTGCCGCTCTAGATCTCAATTGAGAAAGACGGCCTGGGTATATACACTGTCTGTGCATGCGTCAATTGCCCCTCTCGATTATACAAAAAAGGGGATTTCTGAGTTACGATGCAGTTATATATTAATAATAGTTGCCTCGCGCTAAGGTGCTTGGCAAATAAATGTGAAAATTCAAGGAGAGAATTTTCTGCATAATTATAAGTACACAGAATGTTGCCTACTTGTTTGAGCATTCAGGACTTCATTTAATCCACTCTCATACAAGACAGTGACGAGTGTATCTCGAGTAGCGTCTTGTCCATTTCTTTGCTTCCACTCATAGAAAAACTGACAAATCTGCTCTTTCAGATCTCGTTTATCGGCATATTCAATCGATTGAATGTCAGTTTCTGTAAAACCAAGACCTCTGGCTAGGACCATCCAATCTTGTCCAATGTGGTCAGAGATTTCCTTGATGAGTGCATCCACCGACTCTACAGCATACTTAGCATCAGGGGACTCCAAGATTGATGGGTCCATTGCAATGGGATTAAGCCCTGTAATGGTTGAGGAGGACGGTGCACATCTCTTAAGCTCTTGAACAATTTCATCATGTCCTCGGTGCTCTTCACTGGTATTAAACAAGCAATCGTAGAGTAGGTCAAAACCATTTTCACCTCCATTTCTTTTTGTTAGATTGAAAAGATTAGTTATCTTAGTTAAATTGTCAAGATACAATGATTGTACAGAATCGACGTCAGCCATATGTACCAGACGATATTTTAGCAAGTATGGAAGGAGTGTGGATATGCTAACAAAGAGTATAAGGCTTGGGAGACACTCTTTAAAGACATCTTCAGTCATGTAACGTTCAATTAGGGAAGTATCTGAGGATCAAAGAAAACAGTGGTATACATATACAGCCTAACAAAAACGATTGGAATAGTATACATAGCTATAATATAGTGTGATTTCAATCGCAAAAGGCCTCTATGCTGAACGTTTACAGCCTCTAAAGAAATTATACCTGATTGTTTCAAATACAAGAAGACTTGTTGAACCTCCTTCCAGCTAGGGTTGTGATGTGTGTGGAACCATTTTCTGATCACCTCCATTAGTGCTGCATCTGTGTCTTGGCGGTACTGTACTGTTATTGTTTCCAACACATCATTTTCCAATTTGAAGAAAATACCTACTTTGTACCACGAATTTGACCATGGGATGAGCACAGCAAACACGTTGTGAACGGTAAGTGTGTCAGCACCTATTAATTAATATAATTATAGGAACATAATAATATTATCATATTTTTTATTAATATTGAAGTAACTTACCATTACGATTAATAAACCAGATTTCTTGAACAGAAAGAAGTGCAAGTATTTCATTTGTAGCAGAACATCTCCAGTGATCCTCTGTGCTAGGAACGATCATGTGTGTGTAGTTAACCTGACCACATGTACAATGAAACCCCACAACAGGAACAGCTTGGCTAGAAATGTGAAATGCTTCCGCGGCTTTATTTAAACCATTAACAATTGCTGCTCTGATAGATGGTAGAATCTCATAATCTTGCATTGAAGTGACATAAACAGTCATTTCAGTATTTTCCTGTCTATACAAAGTAATGAGAACATTCAGTCCAGGTAAAATGAACTGCACGCAGTTTTTGAAAACTCGAAATTGAGGAGCCTTAATTTTCCATGGCCATGGGTGACTATTGCACTGTGAGCACAAGTAACACATTATGTACTCAAAAATGCCACGGGATAATGAACACTGGATCACAAGCGGAGCAACTTTGGTGTCATTTGCACTGAAAATAGAGCTGAGAGTTTCAACACTGACTTTTCCCCTCAGTAAACATGGCATCAAGAATAACGAAGTTTCCAGCTCAGTTAATATATGCAAATCTTTGAAGAGGGACATTGCTTCTTTACATGTGAACAATCCTCCATACATTTTTTCACAAGCTTCAAATGCAGTGAGGGGAATAATAGCTCCTTGATTATGCTGCATGGCATAAAGATTTATCTGGGCAATCAATTCGATCAATACAATGGAATCTTTAAATATCACATTTGGAAGGACATTGCCATAATATAGAATCAAGCCACTCATGTGCAAGTTAAGTAAGGCAAGTTCAAGATCAGTGTTAGATAGTCTGAATTTGGTGGCAATAATCAATACTTCTTGTTTGCTAATAAATTTCCGATTGTATTGTCGCATTACTTTCTTGATAGCGTGACCAAGCATGTGCCAGGATAGAGAGACTTGCTTCAATTCAATCAAAGCCAACGATGATACTAGATGCTGCTCAATGTTTTCTATTTCACTCCTTGATATTCCAACTTCAAATATTGCTTGTTTTCCATCCTCATCTGTAATGAACTTTGCCTGTCCAATATCCCTAAAAATAATCTCACTCATTCTCTCATTAGATTCAATCGACTCAACTTCTGCGTGCTTTCCAACTACCAGCAATTTTGTTGCTAGTACACTGATGTCTTTTAATAGTTGCTTGCTAGTGACTTGTATTTTATCTCCAGAAACTGAACTGTCCTGTTCTTTTTCAAGATATTGGCTCATACTAATAGAGTTAATGCCTATGGCAATCCCTTGAAGGAAAATCGGTAGTACATCCAACAACCAAACATCAGAGCAGCATACGCAATTAATAATAGTCAAATTATCGAAATCTGTTGTAAGCGATCGATCACGATTGACCATTAGTTGCATAATTTTCTTAGAAGAGACACATTTTAATATACTATTCTTAGATATTGGCTCATAGATTATAGAAGTGAGATGCTGTGGGGAATTTCCAGCAGGTATCGATCTTGGAACTTCTTTACCAACAGATTGAATAGGTTTTTCTTGCTTACTTGGATTATTTTCAGGATTTTCACTTGATGCTCCCTCGGGTCTTTGTTGTATAGAATGTTTGTCTGACTCGTCCTTTTCAGCTCGAGCAAGCACTATTTCCAAATCACTTGATGCTTTGGGTCCTTCTTGCTTAACACTTTTATCTGACTTATCATTTTCAGCTCCTTTTGGAGTTTCTATTGCAGTAAGCTCCGTATCCACATTGCTTGGTGCTTCTTTAGGTCCTTGTTGCATAGAATATTCATCTGACTCGTCAATTTTAGGAGTCTGTACTGCAGCATTACAAGCAAACACCATATCTAAATCGTCATCTTGTAGAGTTATAAGATGTTTACCACTGACAGTGTAGCAACTAAATTCAAAGTTAGCCGGTCCAGGTTGAATGGAATCCAGTGAACGCATTGACTCAAAAGGCGTGACATTTTTATCCATGATCAATCGCTTGTAAGCATAGACATCTGATTCTGGCAGTCCAGTAAAAAGGATTGTTGTGAATCGCACACCAAATTTGCTTCCTTCCATTGCAGCTCCAAATCTAGCCTCAGCATCTGCAAAAGGAATTAGTATATTGGGCAGTGTAGTAATACCCAAATAATTATACTTACCTTCTAGAGTAGCTATCTTTGGATGATGTTCATCAGTCAACCATATTTTGTGGACAGCAGTGAGCTCCATTTGTTTGCCAGTATGTTCACCACATGGTATATGGTTATCAGTTGCAAATGGCAAATATTTGAGAAAGTGGATGCTACATGAATGCTCGGAGCAAGAACACACAAATGTTAAGCGCATCGATTTCGCATTGATAACTCTTTGCAGCTGCACATTCAGAGTGGATACAATTTGAAGACATAAGTCAGGCTGAGGAATATTGTCATCAGTAAGTCCATCAAAGTGAGCTCGAACACAGTCAATAAACTCAGTAAATACAAGCCGAAACTGGTTATTAATTTCAAACGACACCATGTTCTTACAATTTATAAAATTGGGTGACAGTTTCCATATTATTATGCCTTTTTTGATTCCAGAAAGTACGGTCATTAGTCTTGGGAAAAAACCTGGTGGTATAAACTTAGAAATTGGAACCAAAAACAGTGGTGCCACTTGTAACTCGGCTGGTAATACAGAACAGGCTGAAATTCTCGTACCAAATACATGCTGATGATTAGGTAGTACAGAACAGGCTGAAATTCTTGTATGAAATACATGCTGATGATTAGGACAAATGGGAAGCACTTGGAGCATAGACGGAATAAAGTAGCTTTCCAGTAAAGGCATATGCATTGCTAAATGGTGTTCATCAAAGAAGTTTAGAATCCATGATAGCGGGAGACCAGTCTTACTATCCTCTAGAAGCTTTTTACCAACTTGGACATTCAGAATACCCCGTGTTTGAAGACTCTTCCATTGCTTAGGATGATCCTTATACACTTGGGGATCAAGAATAGTTCCAAGAATGGAAAGTAGGTTCTTAGGCTCAACAAAAACATATTCTTGGAGCCTTTTCTTGTCGTGATACCATATGAAGATACCAAGTTCATGAAAATAGCAGAGAGCTGCTCTAAGGTCTGTTTTACACTTTTTAGCTATTTCACTAGCTTTTTCAAATGTCACAATTCCTGTGCAAGGCTGTTGTAAACGTGATTCTCGTTCTAGATCAATCTTGAAAGCAACCCATTTCCTAGGTATCTTTGCTTTGGCACTTTTTGTGCAGGAAATTATTTGCTCTCGCAAAATTTTCATTCCAGGATCATCATACTTCGCTCCTGATTGTGTGTTGTCTATCTCGAACATAACAGAGCTGGGTGTAGAAGCTGAAGGCAAGATTATCTTTTCATGAAAGTTCGTTTTTAGAGAGTTCAGATTGAGTTTTAACTGAAGAAGCATTTGATCCAAGTCTTGCTTGTCATCTATTTTAATCTGATCTTTGAAAGTACCGATAAAGGCTATTTTAGGAAAAACCGTTCCACTAGCTAATTCGAATACTCTCTTCTTTAATATATCTGGAAGGTTGCTGAGATGCACATCCAGTGAATTAGAGTCTAAGAAGGAAAGACATCGATACAGGTAATCAGTATATGTGTAAGGAGACTCTCTCTCTATTTCAAGTGGGCAGGTAGGTCTAATGGAAGCGTTAGAATTATCCAACAAATCACAAAGTCGAACAACAATACCATAAATGGATCTAAATTTGGCGAAGCAAGGAAGAAGATCTTGAAACATTGGTTGCCCTCCTGTGTCCCAGAGAGTGAGATAAATATTATCTGGGTCGCTCTTATAAACGCTGTCGTACTTCTTAAATACCACGGCGCTTTTCTTGGAGTCTATTGTACTTTCAAATGTTTCTTGATATAGCAGCTCTTGCTCCATTATGATTGTGCTTTTCTCCTTATCATTAAAGGGAATGTTCTGAAGATGCTTTCTGATGGACGTCTTTCCAACTCCCGTGTGCCCAATGAGAAGCATGTGCAAATGTGGTACCTCCAAATATTCGGAATCTGCTAGGTCAAGAGTAGCTTTCATTTCCAGTCTGGTTTTCTCCAACTCTAAATCGTATGAGATAATTGCTGTTTACTTATATAATATAATTTACTTACTTACCTAGTATGTGTTCTAGTTCTTTGGCAACATCTGCTGTTACAGTACTTGAGGAGCCTAGTTTATCGTCTGGGAACCACCTGTGCTTGAAAATGTTGAAGAGAATGTGGTTTTCAGGTAGTTTGGAATTGCTGTTGCACTGTTTATGATGAACCATCAAAAGAAGACTGTCGTTGAGCCAATTCAAGCTAGGTACTTCAGGTTTGATTTTGGGTTCCAATTGATGGAAGTACGATTGCTCATATATAGGTAAAAACATTGCATTTGTGTCATTAGTACTAGATTTTTGTACAAACAGAGATTCTGTAGTCAATTGAAGGGTAATATTTGGTGAGAACCCAAGAACACTAATAGCAGCATTCAATAACAATGAAAGCTGTTGTATTTCAGATAAGGCCTCAGATGAAAAGCAATACTCTTTTAATGGTTGCTGAACTTCAAACAGGACAACAGGGTGTGAATAGAGTTTAGTATCAAAATGAATGCATTTTGCTGGCATTACATTGGGCTTATTTTTTTGCACATCTTCAATGTATTTGGTGAATTTCAGTTTATCACCTTCGCCATTGTATACTAATGCCATACATTGCTGTCCATTGTGAAGAGCTTTCCAGAGCGAGCATGGAGACACGTCTAGGTCCATTTCCTCTTGTAGTTCAAGTTTAGTTTCACAAAAAGTGTTGAGAATTTGATTGTAGGTTACTTCCACTTCAGATCCAGGACCTAAAATAAAATTAACTATCATACTGAATAATCTAATTTACTTGCCTGTAAAAGTGTATTCAATGTCCGTGGTATCAATATCTGCCTCTTCTCCATCACTTGTCTCATTGTCTGCTTCACTACATGTACTGCCCATCCCACTGCTATCGAGACTAGACACAGAACCTGCATAAATTAACAAATGACATGCATAGCTTACATGTACCGTATATACTAGTATATACTTATACCACACTTACGTCACCACTCATTGGTCAACAGCTGTAGGATATTATAGCATACAGCCCCAGGCATGCACAGTTTTCAAGTTGTTTTTTCATTTGTTCAAGAAAGTAAGCAAAGCCATGCTTGACGGTTCTAAAACTC
Organism: Halichondria panicea; assembly: GCF_963675165.1. Taxonomy (NCBI): domain Eukaryota; kingdom Metazoa; phylum Porifera; class Demospongiae; order Suberitida; family Halichondriidae; genus Halichondria; species Halichondria panicea. The sequence goes on from NC_087377.1 coordinate 3,019,272, forward strand.
AAAGCAACGGCAGAAACACGGAAGCTGCTCTCCAACAAGATGGCTAAGCTTCCATGGCACGGTTAAGATACATTTTATCCAAGAAATCTTGCAACTCCAGTAAGGGACGTCGAATGGTCAACGCTTGGACCAAGAAAGCTCTTGAGCATCTGTATATATAGGAGTTGACGTGTTGCTCAACTAGCTCTTTGATGGCTACAAAATCCGGCATAGTCTTGTTCTTTTTGCAGTCTGCATCATGGATTGAATTGTTGCTAGGGGGAGGCAGTGGTGTAGGTAGAGGGGGGCTAACAAGGCTAGAGCCTCCCCCCTTTTGTGCTCCAACTTAGCTTAAATCACTGTAATCTTTCGATCTATTCTGCACTGTACTGCATGCATGCATAGTTATTAGAGAACGATGTTATTCAATGGATATGGGCAGGGCCATCTAATGCTGACTGCTGAGGAAAAGTGATGACCTTTTTTAGGTAAAATGTCATGTTATTCAGCGCCTGCTCTGCATGCTCAACCGATTTGAGCCCTTCCCATCCTGGCTACGCCACTGGGAGGTCCTCTTATAGTGCTGCTGTCACGTGGTATAAGTCAGATATGCCACATCTACTCGGAGGATATTCACCCCATATATCCTCCGCTACCGTGGTTACTCCGAGGCGGAGCGGAGGATATATGGGTGCATTTCCTTCTCTTAAATGTAGTATATCCTATTACTTGATCAGAAGCCGCTCCCAAATAGTAGCCTCAGAAAAGTTTGACTATAGTAGAACCTCACAGACCCCTTTAGTCCAAAACCCGGACAAAATGGCTAACAGTAAAATATTTTTGACTCTAATTTGCTCAGCAATAATTTTATAATAACGTGCTCAATACCTCTACCATTAATGGCCACTGCAAAGAAAAGAGGAAAGCTCACCACTGCCACGGTATTGGAGATAAAGTTGAGACTGTTTGGAGGTTTTCAGTGGGATTTAGAAGCCCAAAGGCATTGATTTAGCATCCCAAGCTTAGCCAGGGTACTATGTGATTGGACACCTGTCTAGATACTAGTGCACATACGTAAACCTTGCCCTCAAGGCTTGACTACAATGCAATTACTTGACAACAGTTATTACTAGTAAGTTGCAGGTGTACTATAAGTCCCATAATATATACCTGGTCTGAGGCACTTTTCCCATGTACTTCCCATGTATATAGATCTGAATATTTGGTGTGAACTCATTCTAGCTCTGAGATACGAGTGGTGCAAGCTACGCTATGCTAATCTCTCGCCATGTTTTGCTTTCACTTAAAAAGTATTGTCAAATGCATAGTCTTGTAAGAACATTAAGAGAGAATTTAAGCACAGAAAATAGCATCTAATATAATGAGAAGAAAGTGTATAATTATAATCGTCTATCTCATAACTGAGACTTGTGTACATGACGTTGTAACGGATTGGAGTTATGCTTCTTGTTTCCACGCTTTTTGGTGGTTCCCCCGGCAAATCCTATCAATTTTTCACATCGCAAATGTTTTTCTAGTCCGATCATTGTAGTGTTTTGTGGCTTACAATGCCTTCAAGCTGCTACCAGGATCTAGATATTCTCTCACATATGGGGATGAGCGTGCATGCGCATTACTAGCCTCGACCCCAGGCCGATCCGTCTCCAATTGAACGCTAGGTCGCCTACTAGGCCTGGTATTGATTGTATTTGGGCGTGATCTGGGCGTGGTTTTTAATAAATTGACTCTGTACAACAAAAAATGAATCATCCAACAGTGGTCTTCAACAACAGCCTCTGGGGCAGTATACAGCAGGAAATACTTCCCAGAAGACACTTCTTTGGCAGTGGCAACCAAATCTTTGTCGATTCCTTTATTGCTACTGAGGATGGCAGCAGAAACACCTCTATTGTTTAGACTCCTGACCTGGTCAATCATGAGTCTCATGATGAGAGATACAAGGGGAGAGACAATTAACAAGAACAACACTTTTGTCAACAGGAGGAGCTTTGGTCCTACCTAGCTTGTAGTCCATTAAAAAGGGTAGCAACTGATATAGCAGAGAGACTTGCCATACCCCGTTGGGAACCAGATAAACACGTCCCTTCCCTCAAACAGGAGCTTGAGAGCCTGGGCCTGTTCTGCCATGAGAGTGAGGCCATCTTGCTTCAAACAAGACAACGCGTTGCATGCCATAGCTAGCTAGCTATAAATTGAGAACATGACACGGAGCTACATTACTGTAACTTTTACGGGGAGTAAAATGCCTCTACGTACACCTTTAGTATTACAGAAAAAAAGCAGGAAACGAAATGTGAAGAATCTCTGCTTTAGTTTCCGGTTCCTGCCACGCCCAGATACAGTCAATACCAGGCCGTATTTTTCAACTTCGTTCTATTAAAAAAATATCGGCCTGGGACCGAGGCTAGCGCATTACATGAACACAGGAATAAGGGGTGTGTCTGCAAGAGGGAGTGAGGCTAAATACAGGAATACTCCAAAGTACTTTGACCTTTGGTGCAATTTTTTAGTTGGCCTGTATAATGTTCAATGGCACAACTGTACATTGGAACACATAACGATGCAGAAGATTAATTGACTGCATATGTGCCAACTCCCGTAATCCGGAGTTCACAAAAGCACTATATTATGTTTTGTACCCTCTAGCTAGCTAGCCACTATATATCTATTGGCAGGCTGAAAGATTATTAATGATTTTCATTTCAATACTTCAGCATTAACATAGATCTATGGCATTAGATTTCAGCTACTACACTTAATTGCAAGACTCCACGAGTAGAACGACGAAGATGATATAAAGCAGAGATTCGACTGATATTTGTGATGCTCATCAATGGAAGCTCTGGATGTTGTGTTACTCTAGCTAGTGGACTTAGAACTGTGCATATAATACATTATACTGAGCGATTTTTTTTACAAGATTATCATGTGGACTTGCTGAAACATGTAATTATTTTGAGTTTTGGTGGTACATTATATATATGCACTGTGGACTAGGAGCACAGCAAAGAAGCCTGGAGTCTCAGAATGACAAGCACCCTCATGGCCCTATACGCTGCCTTATAATTAAATGTGTTGACTCGATATTGAGACATAAAACGCGTGTGTCCATCATAAATGTCACAAAGAGAGTACAAAGTTGCTAAAATCGACGTAAAGAGTAATTTTTCCCTCGTGTTTTGGCGCGCTCCCCCGCACAGTGTATGGGGGGGGATCGAGTGAAAGCTCCCTTTAACTGGGATATTCGTCTCTTGCCTTGGTTCAGTAATTAAGGAGAATCATTCGGCAGGTATAAATGGCCAACACATGTATGTACATCGTGTGCTATACAGAGAGACCTATTGTTGAACATATCATTTCAAGGTTAAAGTATGACTGATTATGACCTGTTAGTTATTACGTAATTTAGTCCGTAATCCAGACTATTTTAACCACGCGTATATACGATTATATTTTTGTCAAGTCTTGGTCTGATGATTGTTGTTGAACACCTGCACTATACCTATACAGTACTCTACCGAGATTACGACCATCCTAATTGCATGCTACAAAGCAGTTACATGCATACAGGTGGGATGAGCTTAATCTTCGAAAACATGTAGTTTACGCCCATGACTTATGAGTGCACTTATAACTGTCTGCATGACAAATGCTTCACTTCCTGTTCTCGAGGCAATTAGCCTATGAAGGAACTTTAACTCAATTTCGGACGTGGGCGTAATCTTGGTAGAGTATATACACGTGTACACATGCATGCATGTGTGTGATAAACGCTGAGACTAACCTCCATACATCTGCACTAAACCTTGAATGGTCAGAACACTGTCACCTATCACTGATTCAAAGTCTTCCTTTTCAGAAGATATATCTCTGAACTTACTCGCTTTTTGGCTGTTCAGATGTCCCTCTGCTTCTAGCTGTTTTCCTTTTCTCCTGTCATCAACCTGTACGGATTATGGTGATAATTATCATGCCACTCAAAATAATTTGTCTCTAGTTTCTGCATTGAATACTAGCTTGCTCATAGCCTTCCTCCTTATACTGTGCATGCATGCATGTGTGTACATATGAAATGCATGCAGGAGCAACGTACAATCCTCATTGTATCTTCAGGAACAGTTGAGGGTTTTATCTCAGTTCTGAAACAGAAGCCACACAGTTACACAGTACACTGGCTCATTTTCAAAAACTTGAGACTTTGTATAATCTTACCCTTGCATGCATAGGTTGTTGTCGTTACATGTACGTGGTGATTTTATTTTAGAAGTACGTAAATGCCACACATGAAACATCGTATAGCAATACATGCATGCATGCATTACTACCGTACAGCGAGAAATTTTCGTGAGGTGTAAAATTTCGCGTTTTTCGAGGGTATAGAGCAGTATAACACGAAAATTAAAGCCGGGATAAACTCCCATGCACCGGTATTTTACATGCAAAGCTATTGATGGGTGTGGTTTCCTGACATTGAACCGCGAATATTAGAACTCACAAACATTTTTGCTGAGGGCTCTTGGAGCCAAATAGCAAAAATGTTGCACCTGCGAAAATTTCCCGCTATATGGTATCAGTCATAGTGTACCTCTCAACAGTTGTAGGTGCATCTTGAAAAATACTGATTCCTGCCTCACAGAGAGAAGCTAGTTGTGAAACCGTGGGTGGAAATAACTTAGCAAAAGCCTTTGCAGAAAAAAGGAACCTTAGACACAAGCATCCATCCTCTATACTACATAAGTGAAATGTCCATACATTCACGTCAAAGATAGAAGCAATGGTATCTTTTGCTGAGATAACATCACCAAGGGAAGAGTATCTACTTGAAGTTAGTTTCACTGTCAAAATGTCTGTACCGTTCCTCGATTTAGGTAAGCTGGGAAAAGTGTTGCGGGGAATCTCAAAAGCACTTCTTTTACAAAAGTTGTCAAATGCAATTACATAATCCTTCATGATCATTTTGTCATTTTCGGAGCCAAATTCCAATACAATACTATTGACAATTTTGTAGTTCAAGAAAGACTTGTACGGCCTAAGGGCAACAAAAATAGAAGGAATTGTATCAGCTAATTCCAGTTTTGCGATGTGTTTCTCATCCAAAGATGAAATCATATCCAAAACAAAATTTTTGACCACCGCTACATCTTCCCTGAGATTTTTTGCAATACTAGTGTCGGTTGAAGCAAAGAGCTCAATCATTTTCTGAGTATCCTTTCTGAGAGTGGCCTCTAGTATTGATCGATCTTCATCAGAGAGTGCAGGTGTGTTGAGGTATGGAAAGAGGGTTTCACCAGTTGCTTTGGGGCAGGAATTTTTTGACAAGTACTGCTCAAGCGTGCATTTCTGACAATATGGACAGATAAAGTTGGGCCCAGGTGAAGCTTCATATTGTGTTTGATGAGCGGTAAATTCTATAAAGAATAAAAAACAGTCAATAATCATTTAGTAGAATTGTTAAAACCAGTAGGCTTTCACTAGGATTGTACCACTCTTGAAGCTTATAATTATATGCATGCACGTATATATAATTTTCACGAATGTTCGAACCGTTATAATTATCTTGATTTTTGTGTCAATGAATCAAAACAGCATGGAAACTACACATGCACATGCATGCAGAAAGCCTTTATCGTGTATATATATGAACGTGTGCTATGATATTTGTTCATGCATATAAGGGCCTATAGAATAATGAAAGCACTGCGGGTGCTACATGATGCCTACTACTAGCCTCTCTATGGGTGATAAGTGCATAGTAAACCTTTGTAAAGTTATACCGTAAACTAGTTTCTTTACTAGTTTCTTTCCGTATTAATACTTGTCTCCTGTGAAGCTGCATGTGGCTTATATGCTCTCTATTGTGTTGTCGAGAAGGCTTTCTAGCTAGCTGTGGCCCTCTATGATGTTGTCGAGAAGGCTTGGACATGCACTAGTCTGAAGCCAGAAGAAGCTCTCATTTGTAAAAACCAAGTTCAACATCACGACCATCCAATCATCATAGGGTAGATGATAGCCTCTCTGGTTTCAGACTATAGTGTGCAAGCCTTCTCGACAACACCATAGAGGGCCACAGCTAGCTATAACTATAGGCTATAAAGCTTCACATACATAAGTAGATAGTACATGGGCGTGTATGGACCACGCCTATGAATAATTTACACATGCAATAGACTGTATTTTAATCGGCCTAGATTCGAGGCTACTTTTATATAGCCTCAATACCAGCCGTTCGTTATTTGAAAGAACGTCTGGGTCAAGTTCTACTGTACAACTTGTCTAATTGGTCCAGGTATTTCTTGGACCGATAATTGCCCGCACAAGGTGTATTAACCTATAAATATCATTATGATGCTGTAAAACGCTGACTCAGCTAGACAAGTTGTACATTGGAACTTGACCAGGCGTTCTTTCAGATAACGAACGGCTGGTCTCGAGGCTAACTTTTATACTAGCTTTTTGACGGCTGGAAAATCCGGCATAGTCTTGTTCTTTTTGCAGTCTGCGTCGTGGATTGAATTTTTGCTAGGGGGAGGTCCTTTTATAGAGCTGCGGTCACATGGTATAAGTCAGATGTGCCACACCTATATACTCGGAGAATATGCACCTTATATATCCTCTGCTACCATGGTTACATACCCCTCGACTCCACCTTGGAATAACGGAGGATATAATATGGGTGCATATCCTCCTCTTATGGTGTGGTATATCATAGAACAATTTTCGTGGACTTAATTTTCATGTAAGATTGCTAACCCACGAAATCAGCGAAAATTAAAGCCACTCGAAAATGTTGTGCTATACGGTATAACAGATGTTCAAAAGCTTAATAAAGATGACGAATCTCAAATTAATGAAAGCACCGTGGGTGCTGATGCCTCGGTAGAGATGCCAAAGCTACACATAACTATACACATGTAATGACTTAACTGGTTACGAAAATCAATACTTACCAATTAGGCCAGTTTCTGATAAAGGATATGGAAATTGAGTAGTTATAGACTGCTTTTTGCTCATCATTCCTATTGAAGAGCAAAAAAAAAGTGATCATTTGCTGAATTAATCAATAATAATTATGTTATAATTATTTGGGTACCTATTCTCCACTCCTCAATCTTCTCCGCCACATCATTACGTTTCACGGTTGAAGATCGGAGACAGTCACACACATCCCTCCATGAGAGGGGACCACCAGAGTGCAGACGTTCAGTCAGCATTTCACGGAGACAGATGTCAGGGGGTTTGCTGTTTAATACGTTTATCGCACTCAAGTCGTCACTATTGATGTTCAGCTTCAATCCAATATTGAACCACGTAGTACGAGCAGGACAGAGTTGATCATACAGTGGTGACAGGTCATCACACATGTCTGTGTGCGTGTGGGTGTGTATGTGTGTATGCGTGTGGGTGTGTATGTGTGTGTGCGTGTGGGTGTGTATGTGTGTGCATGCTGTGCAACAATATCTTGTAATGATTCGATCCACTAACAAAATTCATGCCCTCATACACGATTTCTTGGAATGTGTTTTATTTGTTACACTGTACTTTCCCCCATGTTACCCCCATCCCCCATGTTGAGTAGGCCAAAGAATTTACTATAAAGAGAACAATACTTCAGTCCTGTGAATAAATTAAAAAGCTATAGATCTATATATATACCGTATAGTTAGCCGTCGAACCGCCCACCTGTTTTGATGGCTCCATTTAGGCTATAATGGTGTAGGATTGGATCATAATAGCAAGCAAATACCTGGTGTAAAGTATAAAGATCCAATACTGCACAGCTCTCATTTAGGCTAAACAAGGGGGTGGGCAAATATTTGATTACCGTATAGCGCGAAATTTTCGAGGGGCTTAATTTTCGCGGATTTCATGGGTTAGAATTCTACACGAAAATAAGTCCACGAAAATTGTTAAACTACCTGCTATAACGTGCAAAGATTTAAGGCGTGGCTTCCGGTTAGCAGTCATTCCGCGAACATTGTGCAACGAAATGAGTTTTAGAGGCCAATCCACGAAATATAAGTGCCTCGAAAATTTCGCGCTATACGGTATGTGGCTACTAAACCGTGCAAGCGCCCATCCAATTAAGAGTTGTGCTGGTACTTTCTGTGAAAACTACACAACTCATCTTCTGTACATGCAGTTACAGATCACAGAAGATACTCTGCCACAAGAGAGAAAGGGGCCTGAGCTGGAAGCCGGTATACCATGCTTGTGTTCTGGTGTTCAGAGGAAACAGTCTCATCTTGTAACGTCTGTTCTATAACTAGATCTATAATTTATAGCTAGTCCTAGTAACTTTTAAAGTCTTGTGTTATGCACGTTTATGAGCTACAAGCTATTTAATAGCTCCACACAGTGAAAATCTTGCATCGTGTTGACCTTTGACCCAATTATATGTATGCGCAATAGTGGGCGCTTCTATACGATTGCAATTAGGCCTCCACAGGACTTTCAGGCAAAAGTAGGGGATGGGTAGTTCGACAGTTAACTACGGTACACACAAGTGATAGTAAACTGGCACAATTGATCAACGGATTGAGTTGCTGTGCAGCTACAGATCTGTTATTTTAGACTAGAGTTGCTTATAAACTAGAGGTGCTGCATGCATGTTAATAAAATATGTTAGCATGCATCATGGGTCCAATCAGGAGTACATTAAGAGAGTGTCCAACTGTTACCGTAGCAGTTGTAGTGTAAACCAGGTTACGGTAGGAGTATGTCATACCACGTCACTATCAGACCACATCTTAAGTGGGTGCGTAGGTGTAGTGGTTAATTAGTTAAAAATGATATCAGCATACACACGTGTGGTTTGTACCTCCAGCCTACATTTAATTTTGGCTAGCAACTACAAGTGTTAGTCGGATTCAGTCCTATAGATGTAGAAAATGGAATGTGCGTGAGAGTTGGATACTCCTCTTGATATAATACTCCTGGTCCAATGAAAAGGTGTACACATACAATAGCTTCGATGACCCTCAGAGAGTGGACTCAGCAGTATAGCATTAATTAACAGTATAGCAGGCTTGGATCTGTAAACTTGATCACTTTGTTGGAGAGCATAATTATGTTATGTTGCTGGGTGCTCTTCAGCAAAGTGATTACTATATGGATACAAGCCCCGAGTATACATAATAACTTCTGTGTAAAAAAATGTTGTTGCCACTCACGACGGAACAGTTGCTAACATTTTTGCTTGAAACCACGCCCCGTGCATAACCTCTATATAACGAGTGTTGCAAGCTGCGCTGTGATAAATTCCTCTTGTTATGTTTTGCTTTCGCTCAAAAAGTTATTAGAGTAATTAATAATTATAGCGAATAATTTTCGTAGGGTAAAAATCCGTTATTTTCGTGGTCACTGACCTCCACGATATTTTAACGTAGGTGTGGCTTATTGAATGCAGTGCAGACAACGAGATTTATACTCACGAAAATCACCGTTTTCCAATTTTTTACCCCTACGAAAATTATCCACTATACGGTATAGAACTTCAGATATACTTATAATGTTATGCTGACACTGTCTGAATCACACAGTTTTTTATAGAAAAGTCTATATGATGGCTCGATGATATTCAAGGATAGAAGCCAGAGGACAGAGGTTATTGCACGTTTCCTGTCAATGAATAATGAAAAAAGGGGTGGATTTCCAATGAGGTTAGTTCACAAGGCTGTATGCTGGCAGTGTATATACGTGCATGCAGCTTTGTAGCTCTTTTCTGGCTTAGCAATAGCTATAGCGCTTTAGTTCAAGGTTAATTCATAAGTTGGCTTACTATACTGATGAAGAAGCCTTCACTGTGAGTCAATTAAACTAGACATAACTCGAGAAGGAAGCTTTAGTTTACACGAATCGAGACCGTGGCTATATAGAATCTGTTAGTTTTCGTCGCATTGCAACCGTTGAGCAGCTGGAACACACACATACACAGACAGTCAGCTTTATCGTATCTCCCGTGCGGCTATATACCTCGAGGCATAATAATCAAGAGCAGAGGAGGATATAGGGTTACTTTACTGAATGAACATTCTTGCATGTTAATTCTAGGATCTTGACAGCGCTCTTGTTGCTGTTTGGAATGTCGCTTACTATAACTGATATATAAACCTCCTATATAGCTGCAGAAAGCATGGAAAAAACGCCATATCAATTCAACGAAATTTAAAACGCATATAGCTGCAATGTTGGGTTTGTAAATTAACAACATGGCTTCTGAGATTGAGAAATTCAGGTGCTCGCCCATAGTAACAAATTTACCACAAGAATGCAGATAGTATGGCTGCAATAATTGCACACACGCAATGTTCACAATCACTGCAATCACTGCGTGTGCGTTATCTCATTAGTTGTGGCTGCGCTCACATGTACATTGTACTACCGTACTAGCGCCTATCCTCACGTACGAACGCACAATATCATTTGGGGGCGTGGCTTTCATTTAAGCGAGCTATTTAGCCATTACCGTAGAGGGTAAGCGTTTAAAACGTTCGATCTATAGAGTTCCACGTGCAGGATATAGGGCCTATATTTAGCATAGTTAACCCATGATGTCATGTTAACAAAATTACAGAGAGTTTTGCTCCATATAATTATGGTCTAGATTTTTCTAAACTGGGTGTGTCACAGCAAAAAAGTCTATAAATTGAACAACACAGGAAAAAACGTTCAGAAAAGCATTTCAAACAGCATATAATGACATAAAAACCAAGTCCCTAGCACTAGTGGTTTTCTAGGCAGAACCATTTTTAGCTATTCACAAAAAATGGCTTGCTGTACCTCTTCTGGGTGATATTTCTTCTTGATTCTTGAGGTAGGCACTAGTAGGATAGTGCTTTTAAGTATAGTGAAGGACCCATGTCTCTACTGGCAGCAGTTTCATAGTTAGTTTTCCCTAGCAACAGCGTGTGGGCGTAGGTGGGCCAGCACCCTTTCTAAGATCTTAATATCATATCTTATCATCTTAATCTTCTATCATCTTGTTGCCAAAGAAATTCCGCATCATTTGGCATGTTGTATGGCTTCACTCAATACATTAGTGTTCTTTGAACTCAGACTTCTCAAAAACATTTTTTAAGGACTGTTTATATTTTCTCAAACAACAAATAAATTATTGCCCAAGTAACACTACATCCTACAACATATCTCGTGATATGAACTAAAACATAGCTTCAAAAGAGTTCAAAAGATGTAGAATTTCCTAGGCAACAAGATGCTATACAATTTTAGTCTTCAATGTTAATGGTTAGACACTCACAGTTACAGTTTAACTAACAGCAGCCACTTCCTAAAAGTTGAGAATTTCTTCATTTTTTAATCAACTCAATCTCAGAAGCCATATTTTTTACAAAACCCAACATTTTTTCTAAGATGTTATCATACCATTCCTCTCATACATACACCAAGTTTCGTGCAATTCTAAAGACGTCACGTTTTAAATTTCGTTGAATTTATATGGAATGACCCATATATATCTCTTAATTCTCTCAAGCTAGTTCGTCTGAGGCTCAACCGATTTTATTGCGATTATAAAAAGGATCAAGCTATTGGTGGTATTGGTGGTGTGTAAACCCAGGAGCGCGAGTCAGTTTTGCATGCCGTAAAACATAAGGCCACGTCATGTTTTAATTGACCATGGCATTCCTCTCAACCCAGAGGAGGTACGACAGGCGCGGTGCAGCTCTAGCAATTAGCCTTTGACTAATTACCCGCCCACATTGTGTTGTTATTGCTAGTACAAGTACAATTAGAGGCTAATTGCTTTAGCTGTGCACAGCGCCTGCCGGACCTCCTCCGACAGTATGTTTACCCGAAGACCTCTAATCAAGCCTCCACCTCCAAACAAATAATTGTTGACCTCTAAAAGTAGCGACAGTTTGCGTTGACAATTATTTTTAATGTCGTGTCCTAAATGGGGGCAAATTTAGCCACACTCTATAGCCGGCCCAATAGAAAATACACGTTTTTAAGCACTGATCAGAGCTACATGCTACTCTCTATAAAATTATGCGACATTCAATACAATTTTTCAACCTCCAAAATAACCAAACTCAAATTAGGTATTGCACTGCAGTATTTATAGCTTGCCCGACTCACCATCTAGTGGAGATGCCTCTCCACTGTCGACACCGTGTCCACCACCAGTAGCCATGATAGTCTTGTGGACCCAGACCACCCTGAAGAGGCTACAGTATACTGAGTACAGTAGCGGTGGCAGATCTTTCGAGGTTATGTGCTTATGCGCAGACTATGCAGATCGGGATTGGCTCGATGTCAGGAACGGAAGTTAAATTTAACCACAACACACCCCTCGAATTCTTATGCAGTTAATTGCAGGGAAGGCAAACTGGGGCACTGGGCACAACAATAGGTCAACATAATTATATAATTATGGAGGAGTAGTGGATGATGTTCAGGGGCGGATCCAGGATTTAGGGAAGGGGGGTTCTTACTTCTTGGCCGAGCGAAGCGCGGACAAGAAGTGTCACTCTGCGCGTAGCGCCGAAATTTTTGGGTTGACCACGCCCCCTTTTACATGCCACGCCCATTAATTAACCACATTCCCCTAATATCTGAAAGAACACAAGGCAAAGCCATTCTCATGCTCTGGGATAGTGATTGCACTTTCTTCTCTTTCAGGAGAGCACCAATTAATGTCCATTGGCTGATCCTCAGCGGAAGATCTTGTTGCTTGCTTCGATGAACACGGAGGGGGCTGGTGGTTCCAGTGGAGAGATAGTTGTGACTGGAGGAAAGATGGTTGTTACTGGAGGAGAGACGTTGATGACTGGAGGAGTGACGATGGTGGCTGGTGGTTCTCTTGAAGAGGAGACTAGCTGTAGACTTGACGCATCATCTAGATTATTATATTAGTCAATATAATTATTATAGCAATTATAATTAATCTATACAGTGTCTATCATTCAGTATGCAGTGCCATGAACTCTCCCTTACCTGAAACTTTACTCCAGGAGTCAATGGAGGGTTGCAATCTAGCCTTTTGTTAGGATTCATGGCCAGGCTCAATTACCACTGCTACCATGTGGCTGGATGAGTCAATATAGCCAGCCCCACCCTCATATTATGCAGAGAGTACCAGCCCCACCCTCACATTATGCAGAGAGGACTTTGTACCCTATTGTCATGACAGTAGTACAGTATAAAGCTAGCTAGCCAGGTGTATTAAATATAAAGTATCAACTTAGTGGAAGGGTAGTTCGTACAAACCCAACGAACTACCTCTGGATCCGCCACTGATGTTGAATGCCTCCTAGAGCTGCACAGCTCTATACTGTACTATGAGTATATTGGTACCATGCACGCAAGGTGCAGGTGCAGGTGCATGGACAATCAACAAACTCCCATTGTTACCAAAGTAAGTAATGACAGTAAGTTAAAACTATTAAGAACATGTATATCGTTAACGATGTTTTTGAATCCTTCATTCATATCCCACTGATTTATTGTTTTGAGCATTTAAAAGCAGTAGTTTGATCAGCAGTACTTTAATTAAGGGACAAACTTCAATCAACATATCTCGTCTCCAATTACAATTATCAGCACACATTCATGTACATGAGTTGATACTTTCCATTATTAATTTTGGTGTTTCCATTGAACCCAGCAGCCATTCACTCGGATCTAAGAAACAAAGGCAACAAAGTTTGCAGCTCTACAAGTACTCTTAACGGGAAAGAAAGTGGAGACAACAAAATGTAGTAACATAATTATATACTGTTCGAGAGATTATCACGGATAAAGGCACTAAGACAGGTATATGTCGTCACTTTTCAAGCATAATTATTGGTACCATAATAATTACATTTGTAGGCTATTAATTAGTAAGGAGAAATTACTGGAAAAAAACACACCTGAGTCTGCATCAAAGCAGTAAATTCTTTGTTTTACTATATACACGCTTTAATCTGTGAATGTACCTGCATGTAAATGCCAACGAATACATCACTATAGTTACCAACACATATATGCTGCATTTATTATATGCGACTGCTACATATATATTATATGGGACTGCTGCATATATTATATATGAGGCTGCTGCATTTATTATATGCGACTGCTACATATATTATATGGGACTGCTGCATTTATTATATGCGACTGCTACATATATTATATGGGACTGCTGCATTTATTATATGACGCTGCTGCATTTATTATATGCGACTGCTGCATTTATTATATGCAACTGCTGCATTTATTATATGCGACTGCTACATATATATGGGACTGCTGCATTTATTATATGACACTGCTGCATTTATATATATCAGGTACATATATACAAATGTATGTGCTGCATTTGTATATGCAACCACTTCATTTGCTATATGCATGCACATGCTGCATTTACATATATGGGGCACCTGCATATCATATGCACCACCTGCATTTATATATGTATTCATTTATGATGTACGCGCAATTTGTATTAATTTTGACACAAATGGCACCCCATATATATAGTTCTATGGAGCACAATAATCTGACATAACAACTTGCAAGTCGTTTTTTCGTTTCTTTGAAGTCAATGAAGGTGATTAAGTAGACTCCTAGCAGCTGGTACATTGTGGGGTATCGGGTACGGTATATAAAATCTGCAACTGGAAGAATCACATGCAAACACATTTATTTAGCATGAGCAACATAACTTAAATCCTGAAGCTGCATGGTACATGGTGGAGTACGCCGGTGCGGTATATTTGTATAGCAGTGATTTGTAAACCGTGAATTCAGAGAGTTTTGGGATCATGTACATGCCAACAGCATGCATGCAATGGAACTTAACTTTTTTCTTTGATATGGTGGTACTACTCTTTAAGAAAATCTTAAAGAGAGTATTGGGCAATAAGTTGATTTAGCAATGAGCACTGACTAACTTGCAATTGTCTTTTCTTTCAAGCTGCAGATGCAGGTGACTCTTGACTCCTAGATCCTAGCTGGTATACATGGAACATGGTAGCCCAGGGCCAGGGGTACAGGCTAGGCAAGCACCATCATGTGTAAGTAATTTCGCTGAATCTGTTGACAGCTAGTTGTGTTTGGTGTCTATGATGGTTACTGGTAACCCTATCAGCACATAATATCCATACTAGCCTCGTTCCCAGGCCGATCCGTCTCCAATTGAACGCTATAGGAGTCGACCTAGCCTCCTTCACAAGGCCTCTCTTCGAGGAAGAGCTGCATGGGATCGAGGCTAGGAGTCGACCTATAGCGTTCAATTGGAGACGGATCGTCATGTTCTACTGCTGAGTCAGCAAAACGAAAAGCAATTTAGCCTGGAATGTCATTAAAAGGTCATAATTAGTGAAAGTTCAAGTGATGTCCGACCTCCTCTGAGCTAGAGCTATAGATCTACACAAGAAGAATTGTAAATGGTCACTAAACTAGAAAGCTGGAAATGATAAAAAAGAAGGTGATATGCACACACAGAACACAGAGCATTATAATAGTCAGTACTTTAATATAGTCAACACAGAGTTAGTTCTTTACTTGACATTCTTGCATGCTTCTTTACTTATTCATCCCTTTCAAGTAACTCCATGCAGTATCTGTATGAAAGCATGAGTACAGCACAATCAACCAAAGCTATAGAGAACGAAATATAAGATTAGACTACAATTAGATTACAAACACAAGTACCTTGTCAGGTTCTCATGATCAATTGGTGGCACTATGAGCAACTGCAGTTGCTGTCCTCAAATACTTGTCTTCAATTTCCTTGGCTATATCGTTACGCGCAACGGTAGGACTCCTTAGACATTCACATATGTAAGGCCATGTCATCAGATGTTCTAGATCAGTGACTTCAAGACGCTGGCCCACCATCTCAATTAGGCGGCGTTTGTTATGACGGTATTCATCTTCAATGTTTTTCAAATCATTAATCTTCACCCCGAGAGCCAATCCTAAATCAAACCAATTATAGGTGGCTGTTTTCAGACTCTCACAAATTGTATTAATATCCGCTCCAGTCAGAACAATCGGCTGGTCTCCATTGCTGGTATCCTTCTCTGATGATGATCCTGTACAAACATTATTAACATCAATACTCAAACGCTACACAAAACTATACACTAGACCTGCACCAAACACTATAGCTGCAAGATAAAACGAAAGAACCCAAAGAGAAATTAGATAAAATGTAGCCCCTCCCTTTGTATATGTACTTATGGAAGGGCAACACAACAATAAGGAGGAACGACCAATAATTACATGCATGCATGTATTGAAATTAAGAAATATGCTACAGCTCTTTACCGATACTGTTCGTGAGGCAGTGGTACACGGTAAAGAAATGCATCCTGTTTTTGGAGATCTCACAACTGATTAAGCCTTTGAAGTGACTATTTGACGAGGCTTTGAATTCCAATTCATTTCCAGTCCCGCACATTTTCGGACTTCTCTTCTTCCACTTGAAGGTGAGGCTTGGATCTAGATCCTCTAGATCAGCAAAGGGCAGAGCTAGGAGAGTAACATCATCCCCCAGGCTGACTTCCTGCACACACATGCAGACATAATAGGTCAATTAATTTTGGAACACTGGTACACATAATAGTTCAATGTATGTTAGTTATTATACATGCAGATATATAGTTATATAGAGTTACTTTTGCAAACCAGCATTCTTGGTGGAGACTTAGAGGGATTTCTGAATCACTGCATTTAAAGCATGGGTACACTCCAGGTGTGAGGAGACAAAGCTTGGAACCATCTTCATGTTTGCCACAGTAGCAGTCAAAAGCAATGATCGGAGAGAGTAGTGAACTAATGTCCTTCATCACCAACAGGAGGGTTGAGAGGACGTAGGAACAAAGCTCGTGCATTGTATACTTTCTATCCCGTCGAATAATCCGTATCTCGTAGCAATCAACGTGAGCAATCAGGGTAACAAAATGCTTGGCAGATTCGTCAATATGAAAGGAGACAAGGTTTCTCTTTACTGAGGTATCGGTGGCAAGTTTCCAAGTCATGCCCAGAATGCCTTTGCCTTTACTCCCCCTTGAAACCAATTCACTGATCATGGCACAGAATACTCCAATGGGAACGTATTGAAGTTTGAATGTGATCTTGATTGGAAAGGGTGTATCAACACCAGTGATGGGGGGTGATTTCGTTAGTTCCTCGCGAGATGCACACTCGAGAATAGCGGGGATGAAATACGTTGTTTCGATCTCTTCTGTGGTATGGCCTTCCTCCACTGTTGCGATCTTGGCCAAAAGGTGGGAATGTTCGAGTAGTATGAGCAGCTTCTCAACAGGAATCAACTGGTCTTTTTTTACATCCTGGTTTTCCTCCGAATGGCATCGAGTGATTGTTTCCTGTGAGAATTGTCCCTTCAGTATCCAATTCTTTCTCTCAGCTTCCTTGAAGTGAATACTGCTCTCTTCAGAATGGAGCTCCAGCAGCGGCTTGACAACGAGAACACTGAGGCTGTTGAATACCACTTGGGGGTTGCAAATGACAAAGTTCCCAAACCAACCATCTTTGTCTTTGATCTCTGGATGATAGATCAAAGCTCCAACGTACCGATCCAGATACCAAACGGTGAATCGAACCTCTTCCTCTCTCATCTTTAACCCCTCGGTACCGATACGAATGCATTCTTCCATAGACACAATGTCAAACTCTTTTCTCAGTACAACTCCAAACAGAAGTTGTTGTGGGCGAATTCGAAGCTTGGCATCTTTGAAATAGCTACTGAATAAGCCATAAAGATGTTTACGAAGAGGTTCCATATCAGAATCAGTGCCTTCGTAGTTGTCAATTGCTATGAATTGGAATTTCTTGTCTTTTGGGTTGGAAAGTAAATTCTCAAACTTGCTGGTAATCGTGCTCACGGCTTCGTTTTTCTCTGTCAACTTTTGCTCTAAACGGTTTTTGAAATCTTTCTTGAAAGTGTCTGAGTTGAGGTGTTGGCTGACTGTTTGCTCAATGGCAGCCATGTCTTCTACACTGACGTTAGCATGCTCATCAGTTTGATTCAAAATGTTCGAAATTGCTTTCTTTTGTTCGAGTTGTTTATGGCCACTATCCCTCTTGCTGGCAGTGGTACTATCGCTCTTGCTGGCAGTGCTATCGCTCTTGCTGGCAGTGGTGCTATCGCTCTTGCTGGCAGTGGTGCTATCGCTCTTGCTGGTAGTGGTACTATCGCTCTTGCTGGCAGTGGTACCATCGCTCTTGCTGGCAGTGGTACTATCAATCTTGCTGGCAGTGGTACTATCGCTCTTGCTGGCAGTGGTACTATCGCTCTTGCTGGCAGTGGTACTATCGCTGTTGTCGGCAGCAGTACAATCGCTCTGATTGACAGCTTTTTTTGAGGCACAATATTTCTCGTACAGAAGATCGACTTTGATTTGCATTGCCAGTTCATCCTTGAAAGTACCTATGAGGGTAGCAACAGGCTTAGCAGAACCTAGGTTGCCCAGTTTACTACACTGCTTTCTGTCAATATCTGAGTCAATCTTGGTATGGTGGCTGATACCTGAGAGGATTTGATAGATCGTTTCTCTGCTTGTGTACATTGAAACGTACGGTGTGATCTTGTCCTTTCCTCGTTCGTAGAAGACTTGACATGTGTCATCGAGGTTTTTGTCCAATCGAAAGAATACCAGGAAAATCCCTGCGCCTTTGCTTAGAAATGGAAACATCTCCACAAATCCAGGCTGCCCACCTATATCAACCAGATTGAGAAGGACTTTGTTCAGCAGCTCTTTAGTGTACTCTCCTGAACTCACAATACTCTCACTGAAAAAACAAATGGTTCATAATAACCCAGAAAAATGGGTTAAAACATGTGCAATTCAGATGACCCACTCGCTGGGTTACAACAACATTTAAAAACATAGGTCGGATGTACCTACAGCTTGATGGGTTATTCCAACACATTCACAAAAGGTATAAATACCCAGATATATATTGGTTGTAGCAACCAGCCACATAGGTTATTTTGAGCATATTCGTAATGGGTTGTATCAACCTCTCATAGGTAAAAATACCCAGCTATAATATAGGTTGTAGCAACCAGCCACATAACGTATTTTAAGCATATTGGTAATGGTTTGTATCAACTCCCATGGGTAAAAATACTCAGTTATACATAGGTTGTAATAATCAGACACATAGGGTATATTTGGTATTGGTTGTATAAAGAAACCTCCCATAGGTAAAAATACCCAGCTATAGGCTGTAGCAACCAGCCACACAGGTTCCTTTGAGCATATTGGTAATGGTTGTAGCAACTTCAAATAGGTAACAATACCCAGCTATATAATAAGTTGAAGTAACTAGCAACCTCCCATAATAATATTATGTGCCATAGGCTCTATAGCACAACCGTTATTTTGAGTAGTAGCTAGTCATAGCAGTCATCACCCGGCCATAATTATAACAGTACACATGAATGGGTATACTAACTATATTTGCACAAAAACAATAAACTGATAACGTACTTATACACATAGCTAATAATTATTATAGCTAGCTGGTCTATAGTGAATAGTTATAACGTACTTACATAGTGAAATGGTTGATTGTTATCGTTTAACTTGGCTTTTGATATCTGAGACCACAGACAGGTATGTAGCAGGCCGTTTAAGTGAATCAGGATATGCAAGAATATAGTCTTGTAGGAAATAAAATATTCCAGCAGCTTTTTTCGGGTACTCCAAGTTAAACACATAGTAGGCTGAAAACGTATAGAACAGAGCACTTGGGATCGATGGAGCTTCACACAAAACAATTCTCTCAACAACGACAAAGTATTGTGTTATTTCTGCGCCACAAAGAGCAATAATTCTTGGGGAGTTTCTAACGGGCTCTCTTTGAATGGCATCTGTAAGAGATGTATCCTACATGGGAAAAACAAAACAATAGGTCAGTAGGGAATACACACCACACATACACGCATGCAAGGTTAAAGTGCATACAAAATGAGAAAAAAATCTTACCATTGAAAATTCTTGATAAAGATAGATAAGGGCATCATCTAGCATTTTAGCCACTAAAACTCCTAAAAAGCTCAATGGGCCAAGATCTGCATGCCTTTCAACTGTAAAAAGAATGCGTTAAGTACCTATACTCTCGTTACTGTAATCCTTTACCAGTGTCATCAAGGGTTTCAAATATAGTTGAGAGTCCTTTTTTCCCCTTATTCTTCCTAGCATACCTCATGATTGCTGGAACAAATAACTTCCAGTTATTAATGAAGGTTTGCTTGACATCATGACACCCCGTCACTAGCCCCATTTCCTGTTCCAGCTATAATAAGGTAAGAAAAAAACTTACTAATTTTACTTGTTAATTTTAACACTTACAGCAGCTGGCCGTTTTAGTGCTGCATGGCATTCTTTCAGTACCTCTTGCACAGACACTGCTTCAGCCTCGATAAATGTTCTTCTTTTTGAGTAGGTAGACTTCATCAAGGGAAGAATGATAGTGTCTCTGGGATTAGCCTTTTCCATTTCTATTGACAACGCTTTCATATGTTCACCAAAGCTTCCAATGTCTTCTATTGGTCTAGTCACTCCAATTGGGTACCTCCGGAGAAGCTGGCCTCGTTTTAAAGGCAGTTTTTGTTTCTTCTGTTTAGGACAAGAAGAATCTTCTCTGTCTCTCTTTTTTCGAGCACATTTGATCACATTTCTTACACGCTCAACCATTTTGTCCTCCCAGGTTTGCTAAAGAAAAATAATTATATACCACCTGAAATTGAAAACCAAGTATTAACTTACATATCCACTCCCCTGGTCATCCTTCATGAAGCCGTATTGTAAAATAAGTCTTCGAGCTAAGGAAGAACACTGCGCCCGAGTTGGGGAAGAGTAACAGGTGAAGAGAATGTTGACAAGGGTGCGTACTATCTCGTTTCTCGCAGAAATATCTAGCATTTCATCCGTTATGCAATCCTGGATTTCAGGACGCCAAGAAGTTGGTATAGTCAATATTTCTCTGTCGCGTGCTCTAGGCATGGTGCTAGCTTCCGACGGGGGCGACTCAGAACTTGACCAGATAGAGGAACTTGAGCCGATCGAGATATCATCATCACCACGTTCAGGATTGAGAGGATTGAGAGAAGAAGGTGAGGGTAGAGCAGGTAAGGTGAAACAATCGTTTTGAATCCTTAGAATCTTTTTCACAATTCCAATTGGAGGCACCATCTCCTTGATGTCAGATTCTTTTATGCATTTAAACGCTTCTCCATCAACAAAGTTTTCTGTCGAAAAGAGTAAAATAATGATGGCTTACAAAATACAGGCGAACACATGCAAACAATTCTTGCAATTATGCTAGCTGTAGCAAAAAATATATTACCTTCAAACACTTCACAAAACTTGTCAGGAACACCCTTGTCTTTCAGCATCTGGGAAACTTCATCCACCTTCATCGCTTCCACGGACATTGAACTCATGTTCTCATCAAAAGGATGTCCTAGTACTTGCTTTCCTTTTAACAGTATAAATATATAGCTAGATAGATCTATATAGGGTTAGGGTTTGAGAGAAGAAGCAAAAAGTACTAACTTTAAACAGAAGTTGGACTTTAGCACATGTTTGTGAAGAGCTCACATGCACTCTGGATCACCTGAACCAGAATCACATGATATGAATTTAACCCTAACCCTAGGTTATACTAACCCTACCCTAGGTTACCCTAACCCTTAACCATAGGTTACCTAACCCAGAGGAGGTTTAATTAACCCTCCTAAATTAGCACATGATTTTTCAATGTCAAGTTTGAGGCAAAAACACTGTCCTTTGTGTTCATTCGAACCACCAACTATTGCTCTGCTACTAAGCCATCTACGATTGGTTCATTCTAATGATCCTAGGTTTCTCGTTACCTGTGGAATCAATGGCTGCACCGTAACTTCAAAAAGTTTTTCTGCCCTATACTCCCATGTTTACAGGCGTCATCCAGAGTTTTGTATCAGACGTAAGACCCCCCAACTCCTTCCACAAACAGAGCCTGAGATCAGTGGTGATGATCACAGTGGAATGACTCCTCTTCCAGGTGTGTACAGTGTAGATATGTTGTGGCTGCGAAGCTATTACACCTAACAGTATGATTGTTCGTCTGCAGAGTTTGTTTCTAGTGACATTAATCGGCTTACTGGAACAGACACAAAAATTCGATGCCGTTCTAGTGCCCTACTAATTCTCAAGCTAAAGGAAACACGAAATGTGTCTCAAGTAGCAGTCAATGATATGATTGACAGCAGCATAACCCAATATGATGAAACCGTATCAATGATACTTGCTGGCATTCGTTCTCAACTGGCAGATAAGGGATTAGACCCTAATGACTTTGATTTCGACACTCCTCTTAATGGTATAGGTCATCCCTTCACTGGACTTGAAACAAAATATAAGCAGGACAAGTATTTCAAAGAACAGCTTAACTTTATTGTAAGTGTTAATTATACATAATACCCTTGTAATAATTATGTATGTATATCTGCACTCATTATGTGCAATCAGTAATTGACTGCTAATACTATATAAGTGCATCACTCAAACTACATGCAGGAACCAGTGGAAGTGCAAGTTGGGACGCCAAAGTATGTCAGACAATTCACAGGGGAAAAGTCTCGCTTTGTCTCTAGGTATAGTTCATATCATTACGTTCCCCTTTTACCAACTCTCAAGAGCCTTCTAGAAGACCCTACCGTTATAGAGCAAATAGATGATTTTCCGTTACGAGTTCGTAATGATGGTATATTTGAAGATTTTTGTGATGGAAATTTGTTCAAGAGTCATCCTTTATTCTCAAGTGATCCATATGCCTTACAAATTATTGCATATTTTGACGAATTGGAAATTTGTAATCCCTTGGGATCGCATATCAAGAAGCATAAAGTGGGTATTTTTTTCTTTTCATTGGGAAACATTCATCCTAAATTTCGGTCGTCACTGAGAGCTATGAATTTGGTGATTGTTTGTTCAAAGCCTGTTTTAGAAGAGCATGGGCTAGATGTTATCATGGAACCATTTATTCGTGATTTGAATGTGTTAGCAACTACTGGCATTAGTGTACTTGTAAATGGGACTGAGCGTGTATTTAAGGGTGCTTTGCTTACGTTTTTGGCTGACAATCTTGCAAGTAATGAACTAGGTGGATTCAAGCTTTCTTTTTCCTTCTCGTTTCGTTTCTGTCGAACTTGTTTGCTAAAAAATGATGAGATGTCACAGTATGTTACATGTGTTGGCTTGGTAGATCGAAGTCTTGCACTTCACGAAGAGCAGTGCAAGCAATTAGTAGGGCCAACAAGGAGTCATTATTCAAAAACATATGGTATAAACCGCAGATCAGCATTACTAAATGTCACTCATTTCTCTATGTTCGGTGGTGGATTGCCGCATGACATCATGCATGACATTCTTGAAGGTATTGCACCAATGGAAATCAAGCTTTTGCTGAAACACTGTATATCTGAAAAGTTATTAACTCTTGACCAGTACAACAAAAGACTAGTTGATTTTAACTACGGTTATTCTGATTGCGATAAACCAATACCTATTACGAGTAGTCACTTTCAAACTGACAGATCACTGCGTAGCTCTTCATCTCAAATGTTATTGTTGCTATATATCTTACCTTTCCTTATTGGTGATAAGATACCTGAGGGGGATGGTTATTGGAAGTGTTTTTTACTTTTGCGAAAGATCGTGGACATCGTGCTTTGTCCGTGTGCATCAGAAAACACAGCATTCAGTCTGAGGATTCTGATTGAAGAGCACCATACAGCATTCATCACCTTGTACACAGGACGCTTCATTCCAAAAATGCACTTCCTTCTGCATTACCCTGCCCAAATCCTACAAATTGGTCCAATGGTCAGAAGCTGGACTATTCGCCATGAAGCAAAGCTATATTTTTTCAAAAAAGCGACTATTACATCTAGCTTCAAAAACATTACACTATCATTAGCCAATCATCACCAAAGATTAATGTGTTACGAAATGTCTACATCTAGACTTATTTGTTCTTCTTTCGAATGTGGTCCTGCAAAATCGCCGACTTTGTTTAAAAATGAAAGATCAGACATTCAAGATCACATAATTAGGGAAGTGCCTAATATTACTATGGATACAGTGCTGCATCGTCCTAATTGGGTTCGTCAAGATAGAGTTCAATACAAAAGCAACAATGCTTACATTATTGTAGGAACTGATGGCCTTGATCCCTGTTTTGCTTACATCGACGAATTGATAGTAGTTGGTGGTGATCTGCTTTTTTTTCTTGTCAGGTTGTGTGATATGCTGTACTTCGATAATCATTATCATGCTTATGTCATTAAAATAACATCCCAGCAATCCATCTATACCAAATTATTGGATAGAAATGTGTATCACAGTCACATACTCTCGGATGGACTTCGCTATATCACATTGAAACACTTTTTTATGTCATAATTTCATAATTATCAGAACATTTATGGTTGTTTTGACACAGTGCTGGAGGATTTACTGCATGAGTAAAGGAATTGACCACACCAGTAGTTTTAACCAATTATATATTTATTACCTACCACAAATGGTTATTTTGACACAATTATAGAGTTTTTACTGCATGAGGAGAAGTGATTTGACCATTGTGGAAGTTTTAACCCTTTACATTTTTATTACCAATCACAAATGGTTGTTTTAACACGGTGCTGGAAGTTTTTACTGTACGAGTAAGGTACTTTTGACAACTACAGTAGTTTTAATCTATTACAGTTGAAAAAACTCCAAAATGTTACTTTACTATTCGCTGGTTTTTTTAACCCTTTGGTTGAAAGGTACATTTACCCATTAAGGTTAAACTAACCCAGTTGTTTTTTCAGTGCTGGAGTCTCGAGACAACCTTTCCAACATCTACAGTGGTCGTCTTTTCCGGTTCTGGTGTTGGCCCCATTTTTTGGGGTGCAGTAGCAGCTTCATCGATCTTGAGTTGAGTTTGATTATTTTGGTCAGTGGTTTCTTTTGTGGGCTGTTTCTTAAGTGGACTAGTATTGCCGACAGTGCTGTCTTCAATAGGTTCACAGGACATAAGGTAAGAGAAGATAAACTGTGTTTCTTCCTCTAGATTTGAAGATGCTTTGAATTCAAGCTTTGTTCCAGATTTGTCCACAAAGGCCAATACTTGTTCACACTCGGCTAGTAAGGTACTGCAACGTTTCCTTTGATCTTTGGGCAGCAAAGACAGGTTAGTAATGGATCCAACAAGCCGCTGTCGAGTGGTCGTTTTGCCAAGATCCGAGGGACCAATGAAGTGCGTCTTGAGATAACGTAACTCAATGGTGTTGTTTGTGTCGGCTATCAGCTCATCCAGTTTTTTCAAGTAGGTTCGGTTTTGAACATTGACTGTACAGGAGTAACAATCGGTCATACTGAGCTGATTGAATAGTTTGTAAATTTATGGCAATGAATCGAGGTATATTGATAATAATTTCACATTAGATCAAGGATACTAACGTATGATATTTTAATTACAATCCCCTCCCCTCCGTGGTTCGAGGACTCTTTCAGCTGCCATAACTTAAATTCGGTGGTTCCACTTTTACTGAAACCATAGAAAAAACCTAGTGTCCAAAGTTCATAGTTGCATGAAAGATATAAATGGTTATCTATTTGGCGATACATAATTATAGCCGTCAGACAAGTTCCTGTTGCGTTTCGTTTCAAAAATGGCTGTTGAAAAGCTGGTGTAATAATGGAACAGCAACGCAAGGCAGCTCATTACAAAAACCAATACCGTTAGGCCACACCAACTGATCTTATGTTTCACTGACTTTTAGCTAACCCCCAAAAAAACAGACCAAGGTGGCAGGCATAAAAATAAAAATTGATGAATAAAACTACAAACAGAGTCACAAACATACTACAAAAAGTCACTTCAGTAAACATTACTACGTTTTACTTGATCACGTGGCCATTCTGACCTCTGACCTGGACCACTAATTGTTGTTTTTTGTCATTCTGCAAAAATATGACCAGGAAAATCCGTGAAACATAAGATTAATTTGGTGGCCTTATAATTATACACAAAAAAATCACAAACATGATGCAGGTACTAAAAATTTCAATCAGCAGAAGCCTTCCAGAGGAGGCAAGCAGTGATGGATAAGATGCTCAAGTGATATACTGGGAGACTGGCACCATCCAGGGGCGTAGCCAGACTTTTGAGACAGGGGTTTCTTCAGAAAAATCAGCGATGCGATAGCGCCGCGAAATTTTTTAGGCCACGCCCACTTCCGGTAACACACACTCTTGATTGGGGCACACCTATACTGCTTATTGACTATTGTTCATGACTTTTTTACATGTTTGTGAGAAGCTAGCTAGCTATAGACGTAACATACTAGGCATGCAGGTGCCAATTGTGTATTGCTAGTCTAGCTGAGCAACAATTAAATGTCATTTACCTGAGAGGTTTCATGTGGCTGAGATTGTTCTAAACTTGTACACTTCCTGAATAAAGTTGTGCTTAGAGCTGAGTCTGAGAATACTGGAGCATTCAGGATTGATACTAGATCTAGAACTTAAGTCTTGGTCTTCTTTGTTTGAGGTAGCTAGCTAGCTGAGACTAACTAGCTGAGACAAAGCCAAGTGAAACGTACGGAAGCCCGTTTATCCCTTTCCTTGCCATTCGTGAAATCTGGAACAGGAGCATCTTTAGGTCGATCAATTAGTGTGGATCCGGCCTCACCACGCCTCCATGTCATTCTATTAGTCTAGATCCGGCTAGCAATTCTAGCTGGGACTCCCAGTTCTAGCTCCTTTTGTTTAGCGTGTCAGAGACTGGGAGAAGATGATTGGCACTCCCTGGCTCCTTTGGATGTACAGCTGTCCAGATCCCTAGAACATACCCTCCATTCTGACGAGTTATCAGTGCATAGGGTGCTTACTAGATTCTTGCCAGCCAGTACAGTTCAAGCTACACACAGCACCGCTCAACTATTCTCTACCCCATTATCTAGCTAAATCTGGTCCAACTAGACAGCAGACACAGCTAGTTAATTCAGTAAAGCCAGGGGTACCGGGTAGCCTACCCACGGTAACAATTCCTCTGGGCTGGGCTAACTAGTTGAGCCACGCCTCCCAATTCTTAAGGCTAGGTACATGTCTCTGTCTAGCTGCTTCTTCAGCTTCTTGCTCAGTTTTGTGGCTTAGAGAAAGGCCAGCTACTCAGGGGGAAGAGTCCAGATGAAAGTCTGGCAGCCAGGTGACGTCCAAACGGTCAGTTATTCTTTCCACCAACTTTTTAATCTAGTCTAGTCCTGCTTGCACTGCTACTACTACTACTGCTACTCTTCCTACTACTACTGCTGCTACTCTTCCTAGCTAGTCAAAGGTTTCTTTTTTTTTTTATTTTTTATAACTACATATGCACAAAGAGACATCAAAGCTTACATCGAAGGACACAGATTTTTAGCCTACTTGACTGATAAGGCCGTTACCTAGACTACAGTTTGTTTGTCAGGGAGGAGCTCACATACAACTTCATCTAATTCATCATAACGATTCCTTACCCATTGTTGTAATTTCTACAACAGATTGCCAAGGAAAGAGATAGGGGCCATTCTGTTCCACTCTAAGATTCCACTCTAGAATGTACTTCCACTCTAAAATTCCACTCTGGAATGCACTTCCATTCTAAAATTCCACTCTGGAATGCACTTCCATTCTAAAATTCCACTCTGGAATGCACTTCCACTCTAAAATTCCACTCTAGAATGCACTTCCATTCTGAAATTCCATTCTAGAATGCATTTCCATTCTGAAATTCCATTGTGTTTTTTGTCTCCATCCAGTGTGAAAAATGGCTATAGTGAAGTTGAGAAACTTGTTAATATTTTGAGAGTGCATAGGTATTCTTACAGGCTAATCCGGCCTGTGTTTTTTATCTTGTTAATCCCCAACAGCTACTGCTTGTAATACTTATTCTGAAACATAGTTAGGACACAATCAAACAACCATTGTTATACGGTGACAGCATTGGGGACATGAATGCTGTCTCCAACAAATTGATATAAATGTTACAAATCATCAATAAACGCTAAATTTCTAGCTGCAGTTTTAATGTTCATAGCTGCCAGTTCTGTTACTAAGTGCCTGAACACGTACAGACCAGATGATGTCAATTTGACCTTTGCTGTCTTGACATATATACCTCCAGGCTCCACTCTGGTTGAAGATCAGAGAGGGCAGAGCTGGGTGGCGAGACTTTATCCTGCATTGAGGACACTATATACTCCCATGCACACTCCTTTAATACAGATATCACACTGTATGTGTAGGGGGGGGGGGGGGGTCAGATTTATAATCTCAAAGATGTGTAGCTATACAACGGCTGAATTTCCGTAGCCCTTGCTATACAGAATAGTAATTTATATCTAATTATAACTACTTGCATGTGGGAGGTCATCAAAAACATGCACCATTCGCGTGATATCATGTGATTGGCACAATGGAAGTGCACTCCAGAATGGAAGTTCAGAGTGGAATTTTAGAATGGAAGTGCATTCCAGAGTGGAATTTCAGAGTGCATGGAAGTGCATTCTAGAGTGGAATCTTAGAGTGGAACTGAATGGCCCTACGGGCTTTCGTACTTTTGGCTAGCTAGCTAACAACAACAACCACACGTGGCTGAATTTTTTGCGCAGGGGCGTTCCCTTCCATTGAGGAAGTGCATTCTAGAGTGGAATTTTAGAATGGAAATGCATTCTAGAGTGGAATTTTAGAGTGGCATTTTAGAGTGGAAGTGCATTCCAGAGTGGAATTTTAAAATGGAAGTGCATTCCAGAGTGGAATTTTAGAGTGGAAGTGCATTCTAGAGTGGAATTTTAGAGTGGAAGTGCATTATAGAGTGGAATGTTAGAGTGGAATTAAATGGCCCCTACGGGCTTCCGTAATTTTCACTCTAAGATTCCACTCTAGAATGCACTTCCACTCTGAAATTCCACTCTGGAATGCACTTCCATTCTAAAATTCCACTCTGAACTTCCATTCTGGAGTGCACTTCCATTTGTGCCAATCACATGGTATCACGCGTCGGCCTCTCTGTACCAAGATCGTATCTACCAGTGACTAAACTGCTCTGATAAATCGTTTGTGACTATCATGGTATATATTACTGTGTGTGTGTATAGTATTTATTAGTGGACTCTGCATGCAATTGAGAATGGTGCATGTTTTTGATGACCTCTCGCATGCATAATTATTTAGTATACTATTCTGTAGCCAAGGGCTACTGAAATTCAGCCGTTGTATAGCTATACATCTTTGAGTATATATATATCTGACCCCCCCCCCACACATAATTATAGTGTCGTATCTGTATTAAAAGAGTGTGCATGGGAGTATAGTGTCCTCAATGCAGGATAAAGTCCCGCCCACCAGCTCTGCCCTCTCTGATGTTCAACCAGAGTGGAGCCTGGAGGTATATGTCAAGACCGCAAAGGTCAAATTGACATTATCTGGTCCTGTACGTGTTCAGGCACTTAGTAACAGAACTGGCAGCTATGAACATTAAAAGTGCAGCTAGAAATTTAGCGTTTATTGATGATTTGTAACATTTATATCAATTTGTGCATGTGTTGGAGACAGATCATTAGCATTCATGTCCCCAATGCTGTTACCGTATAACAGTGGTTGTTTGATTGTGTCCTAACTATGTTTCAAATAATTATTACATGCAGTATAGCTGTTGGTGATTAACTATAGCCTCGATTCCAGGCCGATTAAAATACGTATTTTAATCGGCCTTGAATCGAGGCTAGCAAGATAAAAAATACCCATGCACTCTCAAAATATTAACAAGTTTCTCAACTTCACTATAGCCATTTTTTTCACACTGGATGGAGACAATAACACAATGGATTTCAGAATGGAAATACATTCTAGAATAGAATTTCAGAATGGAAGTGCATTCCAGAGTGGAATTTTAGAGTGGAAGTGCATTCCAGAGTGGAATTTTAGAATGGAAGTGCATTCCAGAGTGGAATTTTAGAATGGAAGTGCATTCCAGAGTGGAATTTCAGAGTGGAAGTGAATTCTAGAGTGGAATCTTAGAGTGGAACTGAATGGCCCCTACGGGCTTCCGTAAATTTTCATTGCATTTCACTTGTTATCATGATGATATCATTGATATTAGGGATTGGAAACGCTTACATGACTGCTAGTGAAAACGTCACTTCTGCTGAACCATGTGCTGCCTGATAAACCTAAAAAGTGAACAGTACTACACTTAGTGAAATCCTGTTCCAACCCCTCTTCCTCTAATTATCCATGATGATATCAAGTGATAAATGACGGTTCGATAATTATCACTCACAATAAAGTGAGCATGTGCTATAATTATAATACTAGTAACATAATAGTATACATGAGTATTCTGAAGTCCATGCAGCAATCCGTCTAATTAAATGTACTCTGCATGGTCTCACACAAAATAGCTGCAGGCTATAAAGTTATAGCTATACGAAGTTACTTCGTTCTCAGATTTGTTGTGTCCGTAACAGTTTCACCCGTTTAAATGATCGTACAACAAAATGTACATGTATATAAAATGGGTGCGTTAACATTTTTTTGTTGCAAAAACGGTAACGCAATGCGATCGGATTATTCTGGGTCCAGATAATAATTATGTCACTAAATGAAAAAAGTGCCCCAAGTATATAGGAGAGCTTTAATGCTCGTCGGCACTATATCTCTACTATAATTATACTATGAGGGATTTTTATAATGCATGTGCATTAAACAATTTCCCCAGGTATATATATAGGAGAGCATTAATGTCCATTGGCATTAAATACTATAGGAAACATTTAATGCTCGGCACTAAATCTCTCCTATAATAATATGGGATATGCTTTATGATTGAGGGCATGATATGGGATACGCTTAATGCTCGGCACTAAGTCTCTCCTATAATAATATGGGAGGTTCTTAATGACTGAGGGCACTAATACTCTCCTATATTACTTTAGGAAGGATGCAATGCCCCTTGCATTAAACCTTTCCTATATATCAGATATAACTATAGGAATGATATGGTGTGCCCAGCACTAAAGCTCTCCTATAATAATATGGACAATGCCTAATGTCTGGGGGCACTAAGTCTCTCCTATAATAATAATTATGAGATATGCTATATGATTGAGGGCACTAAGTCTCATTATCTATGGTCTCTCCTATAATAATATGGAATATGCTTAAAGATTGAGGGCATGCACTAAGTCTTCCCTGCATGAAGCAAACATGGGAGATATAGCCCACCAAAAGGTGTTAATGTAAAATGATATGAGGCACTTACATTAGTTAATGAAGGTGCTAATGTTGATAAATTAGTTGCTTCACTTCTTATCTATCAAATCCACCAACTCATGATCACTAGCTCATTCATGACAAGATATACTAGTACTGTATGAAAGGCTGTATTCAGAGTGCAGTTGGAGAAGAGAATGCCAACAAAGTGGTGAAAGGTTGCCAAGTAAGCCAAAGAATTGGACTATTATTATATTATGTTCTATTGTTACTTTCTATGTACGTATAGGTGCACTCTGTAAGAAGAGTCAGCGAAAGAGTTAACAAGTCACAATCAAAGGCACATAATGCTTTCACTATCATGCATCGCTTACGCCATTCCCAACCTTGACTCAAAACCACATGTAGAGGCTTTATTCAAAGTTTTATGTGGTGGCGAACCACTCTCATCAGCCGTACAAATCTTGGACGAGTCAGCACTGTTGAAAGACTACAGCTTGGAACATAAGCCAAGCGATTGGAGGGCAAGCAAAAACTGGTGCAACTGGTGGATGAGACCAAACCACTTGAGTGAGTTGAATGAGCATACATAATTATAATTTGACATGAATGCATGTTTATCAGCATGTACATTTAACTATGTTTTTAAACAGGAATGCTCTCTCCATGTTACTGCCTGATGGATCCTGACACTTTCAGGGAGTTACCTAGCTCAATAAACGCGGTAGAATCACACAATCGATTTGGCAAACCTACTCACCCACTTCCTTTAAAAGGAGCTATGATGGCCACGTATATAGGGAGGATATGGCAAAAGGCATAGAGATTATGGCAAAGAGAAAAGGTCTCTCTACATCATTTGACAGCCCTTCAGAAAGTGCACGTTCCAAGAGGAAAGACCAGCAAAACCGAGCTCGTCGAAAGAGACTGCACACAGATAATGACCCAGAAGGTCCTCCCGACAGAAAATGTGCATTCAATTCAGGTGATCATACACCAACAGGTCACAAGAAAACAAGACACAGTTTTAAGTTAGCAGACAGCAGCAACAAGAGAAAATCAGGTTGGTACTAAGGGGGCAAAGTGTATTATAATTTATTTAGTAGATCAATCTAACATGATTTATAATGATGCATATAGGAGGATGTGCAAACAATTAAGAAAGTACACTTTAAATCATTTATGTATATAATTATAGGTATATATAGTTACATGTAGAATTCATTCAGACTGAGTTATTTTTATGCAGATAAAATTCTGATCTCGGATAGTCCTCAACACCCACCGAGTATTGGATTTCAGTTCTGAAACTTACAAACAATGATAGGTCGATACTACTGAAAGGAGGCTTACTCACTGACAAGCACACGGATGCTTGTCTAAACACCCTATCAAAGCAATTCCCTGGTATTCTAGATCCTCAGACAGCTCTCCTTGCCCAACTTCCATTCAGGATCTCTTAAAGCCGCCCAACAAAAATCTATGTTCTTTCACAATTTTTATGGTCATTGGGCACTGTCAAGTCTTAGCAGTGGCATCGTCTTCCTCTTCGATTCCCTTCTGCCAAAGGAGCTCGACCTGAAGTTAAAAGAGCAGATGCTGTCGCTCTATATATATGGAAAATGCCTGGTACAAAGACCATATGTACAGCGCCAATAGGGCAGCAAGGACTGTGGGTGCTTTGCAATCGCCTTTTGTGTGTCATTGTTATATGGGGAAGATCCTTCGAGTTTGCTGTTTAACCAGAAGGAGATGCGAGGACACATATTCAGCTGCTTAACACAGGAAAGATTTCTACCTTTCCCTACATGTGCCCTGACGAAGAAAGCAAGACGTCCTCTTGAACTATGCCTTGATTAGTTTTTAACATTGATAGTTTAGTTAAATTGTCCCTTCTTCACCATACAAATTTGAAGCATAATTAATGATTGTTGTTAGTGCAAACAGGATAAATTCTCTCCTATAGTTATTTAGGAGAGACTTAGTGGCCTCAGATATTAAGCATACCCCGTATTATTATAGGAGAGACTTAGTGCCCCCAGACATTAGGCATTGTCCATATTATTATAGGAGAGCTTTAGTGCTGGGCACACCATATCATTCCTAGGAAATTAAAGGTTTAATGCAAGGGGCATTGCATCCTTCCTAAAGTAATATAGGAGAGTATTAGTGCCCTCAGTCATTAAGAACCTCCCATATTATTATAGGAGAGACTTAGTGCCGAGCATTAAGCGTATCCCATATCATTATAGGAGAGACTTAGTGCCCTCAATCATAAAGCATATCCCATATTACTATAGGAGAGATTTAGTGCCGAGCATTAAATGTTTCCTATAGTATATAGGAGAGCTTTAATGCCAATGGACATTAATGCTCTCCTATATACCTGGGGAAATTATTTACTGCACATGCATTATAAAAATGCCTCATAGTATATAGGAGAGGTATAGTGCCGACGAGCATTAAAGCTCTCCTATATACTTGGGGCACTTTTTTCATTTAGTGACATTCTGTACGGAACCGATTATTCTGGCGGCTATAATTATATTGTATAATTATTTTATTACTTCTGTAAGAGGGGATGTACTGCTATAATACAATTACTTGAGCCCGAGAGCAAGACTATATGCCGGATTCCGGATTTGCAACCGTCAAAGAGCTAGTTGAGCAACACATCGACTCCTACAGATGCTCAAGAGGTTCCTTGGGTCAATTAGCGTTGGCCGTTTGACGTCCCTTACTGGAGTTGCAAGCTCTTCTTGGATAAAATGTATCTAAACCACGCCCATGGACCCATGGAAGCTTAACCATCTTGTTGGAGAGCAGCTTGAATCATGGATAATTAGAGGAATGTTTGTGGAAATTATAGGTATATATAGGATTTAGTGACACATACCTGGTTCAAGAGTGGAAGGTTTCTGTACAGACTTGAGATAGTTAACAACTTCAGTGTAATCCCTATCTATAGCTGTGTCAAGAGGAGTCTCGCCATCATCTTCAGTCACATCTGGACAGGTTAGGGACACAGATCTTGCAGTAGTACTGACAGCATTGACCAGCATGTGTGCACAATCAGCACAATCATAATTATGTACAGGATGCTTCATTATTATTATGCGTGTATATATAATTTTATATATATATTGTATTATATACAGTTGCCATATAATTATGGCTGCATGATGATACAACTGCAGGTACATGCACTGATTTAATGGGTTGTCTATATTTCCAATCAGAGGAGAGTCTAGTAGCCTCGTTCCTAGGCCTTCATTTTTCTTGCTGTTGCCATAAA
The DNA here is from genome assembly GCF_963675165.1 of Halichondria panicea. NCBI lineage: Eukaryota > Metazoa > Porifera > Demospongiae > Suberitida > Halichondriidae > Halichondria > Halichondria panicea. The sequence continues at coordinate 3,053,838 of NC_087377.1, forward strand.
TGTTGTTCTAGCTATCTCAACATTAATAAAAGGTAGCAAAAAACTAGAAATGGGCGTACAGTTAAGGCCTGGTTTGGGAAATTGCGTGATCAATATGTATAATATGATAATTTTATATAGCCCACTATCGTGACGTATATATATAATTATATATAGGTATTCTCCCACGCATTCAAACTTAATAAGACTGTACTGCACTGTACTAAGACACTGCCAAAGTATACTAAGCTATATACTGCAAGTCAGGCTCTGCATGGTGGCAGTATATAGCTATATACCTGCTATTGCTATTAGTTTAGAGACATAAGAATCTATAGCTATAAAGGTATATAGCTTGTATAAAATGCTTGCAAACTTCCAGTTCCAAGCTTGGCTGCAGGTAAAGCAGTCATATATATCATGTGTAGAGGCTAATGAAGCAGTATACCCACTATACAGATCACTCACCCACATCGCACCTGCACTCCTCCACTAAGTACTTCACAACTTTTATATTTCCACTCAGACAAGCAAAGTGGAGTGGTGTTCGGTTGTTCTCGTCCTTCACATCTGTGTGTGATGATACCGTCAATAATTAAATGAGATCAAGGGCGTATGAAGAGAAGAATTCTCTTCATACGCCCTTGGTGAGATGTGTCATTATAGACTATAGCTATAATATATATAGATTCAGAATTGTAGGAAAATAAAAAAGCAGTTACAATAAGTAATTGATAGTTATTTATTGGCAAAGTTTGAACGTGATACTATACTGTGTGTGTTGGTAAGAGATTTCTAGTGACAAAATTAACTTTAGCCATGTACGTAAGTATAATTATAGTACGTGGTCAAGATGGTTGTCATTGTACCACAACCACTTGTCGTACAGAAACAACAAAGGTAGCTTAGGAAATTGCATGGCTTGTTCTATTGGACAGGTGTGCCAAGTTCGATACCAGTGGTAGATCCAGTGCATGGCACAAGGGGCATGTGCCCCCCCCCCTTTCTTGCTAGAAGACCAGTTATCACTGCATGTATAGATTAGCTCGAATAAAGTCTGTGTATATATATTCTAGCCGAAGTGGGTGTAGCTTAGAGCAGCAATCTACAATTGTCTACAATCAATTATCGCATAGAATGCAGAATAGCAGACGATCTAGCTGAGACTTTTGAAGCTGAAGAGCAAAATGACTTCAATCATGCATTTCTGCTATCTCCTGCTACTATGTATGTCATAATTATTGTTGATATTATAATTATAGTCATCAAACAAATATGACTAGATAAGCTGCATGGCTTTGAAACACAGTTGACCTTTTTTTAAAAATCAATTAATTGCCCCCCCCCCCCCTTTTCAAAAGTCCTGGATCCACCCCTGTGCATGGATACTGTAACACAAATAAGGTATGGGATTTCTAAAGCGCTATATATATATATATATACAAAAATGTATACGGCTTAATTACGTATCATAATTATCAAGTGTTTATCATGCTCGTATACGTCCATTATCCCTGGGTATGTTGTTAGTAGTGTACACAGTTATAGACATTATCTATATGTCTATATAGGATTGGGGGAAATGAGGTTGATTGTGTAATCACTCACCAACATCAACCTTGCACTCCTCCACTAGGTACTTCACAATAAGTATACTTCCTCCCCTACAAGCCAAGTGAAGTGGTGTTTGGTAACCCTCGTCCCTCGCATCTGTGCATGTGTGGTGATACCTCAGTGAAGTAATGACATGTACACACAACACAATGACAACATAAAATGTTTATTGGTAAGTCAAAATGAAATGCACCATGGAGTATTAAGAAACACAAGCTTCTCCGTGCTGGTTAGTAATTATCCCAGCTGGGTGAGATTAGTAAATGTGCTTAGTGTGCGTGTACACAGTAATATATAGAGGAAATGAGTTGAAAACGTATCCTACACATGTACGTCAACGCATGTTTTTGTAATAATCACTCAAAATTATACGGTCTATATAAAAACATTCTTGTTGGGCTCAATCCTTTTAGCTATGAACACTATGCGACTGACACACACTTACCAACATGACATTTTACAACTTGTGAAAGGTACACCACAGTCTCCATATGTCCTCCCCAACACGCATAGTGCAGTGCATTCATACCCCATTGTTCGTCACCTTTCTCTATATCAGCTCCACCACTAACGAGTGCTCTAGTGATTTCCAGGTAGCCCTGATAGCATGCTTGGTTTACTGGAGGGCGTCTATTCTTCTTAGAAAATTGATACCAATCCTTACTCCAATACAGCTGGTGATTGGGGTTGGCCCCCTGTCCCAACAGGGATCTCACTTTGATGACATCATTAACTCTAGCAGCCTCCCACAGATCCACGGCCAGCTGCTCTTGAGCACGTATACTGCATGTACAATAGTTGGGAGCATCACACAATTACCATGTGTTATAATTATGTTACAAATACCATGATACCATACAAGTGCATTTAATCAGTCAACATGTCGTACAATGCCCACTCATAATGATTAGGTACGGAAGCCCATAGGGGCTATTTGTAGCTCCGCGTAAATATTCCACTCCAGAAAATGCACTTCTATTCTGAAATTCCATTCTATAGAATGCATTTCCAAAATGCGTTTCCATTCTGAAGTGCTATCACGTGACTCTATAATCCAGTGTAAAAAATGGCTAGTGAAGTTGATAAACTTGTATTTTGAGAGTGTATAGGCATTCTTACAGGCTATAATCGGGCCTGTGTCAAGTTTTTATCATCTTGTTTTAATCTGAGCCCTAACAGCTACAGAACTGTAGTAATGGCCGCACTGAAGATGGGCCTGATAACGACTGTTTGCGCATGCACCACATAATCCCCAGAAACTGGGGAGTTTGGATAACATCGTATTATGCTCAGTAAAACACAACAAATGGAAGTGGATTGATAGAAGTGCGATTGTGAAGGTTTATTCTAACCCATCCGATAGCATTCTAATAGCTACCTTTAGCCTGCTATAATATTATAATTATGCTAACAAAAGACTCACAACCCGCAACAGTGTGGATGAAAATCATCTGAACGAAGTGAAAGCTGACACTAAGCCTATAATAATGGGCGGGGCCACGCTCATCTAATATACTAACATTGGTGAAAGTCTACATGTAGACTCTATTAGAAAGAAAATAGCTGCAGCAACAAACCTACAACTCTGCTGCAATAGCTATAATATATATATATAGCTGTATTCTTTGTCCGTATATTTTATTAGTTCAGTTTAATGGGAATTTTACGGGGAAAATATCCAATAATTTTACACATGCGCAAGCAGTAAGTAGCAGGCCTCCTTGTTGAGGCTTTATGAAGGAGGCTAACACATACTATACTAAGTATATAGAGTAGCAACACTCGGTGAATAAGTTTTGCTACGACTCTTCTGCAATGGCATTCTAAGTTAGGAATTTAAACTCGAGAACAAAGCATTATTTTGCAAATCCGCGAATTAAAATCCAAGAAAACATGACTAGAAGCCTATATAGAAACTCCTACTTGATCCTTAAGCAGCTGTAACAGTCTACACAACACAGATAGACATGCAGACACACACACACATAAACACACTGCCGTATATATACCTCGCTTGCGCATGCGCACCGAGACATAATAATTTATGTCAGAGTGTGTACATGAGGTTGCATGCTGTGAGAGCTATCTTTATGAAGTGTGCATGGTGACTCTAGAATTAATCAACATATCAAGTGAATTTATAGACTCCGGCGCCAGCCAGCACCTCCTCTGGGTAAGGGACTGGTGGATTGCCTATCTACATGAGAGTTGTGCCGTTATCTGAATCTGGTAATGACCAATCAGAGTGCAGTATCAATGTCATGCATGTGACATTCTTATGCCCACAGTATCGCTTAGTTAGTTTCTTCGTTGTAAATGCATGCAATCAATCAAAATAATGTTGAGCAAGACTGTGCTAGTGTAGTGAGCAAGCAGTGAGGGACAGCGAGCTTCACTTTTGAGTGCAATTGAGACAAATCCTCCACTCCAGTGACTTTAGTATGTAGATAACTGTCTTTATTTACATTGGAGAAAATCTTTCCAGACTGTAAGTATGTGGGGATGCATGCATGGAAAGGGCTTGACAGTGGCCTTCTATACCACCACCAGTTCTCATGGTTTCTTGGTTTCTTTGCCACAAACTAAGCAAGGGTTGTTTAGCCATTTGCAATTTGGAGAAACCGATAATCTGCTTTTAATTAGTAACCCACACACAGTGGCGTAGCCAGGATTTCGGAAAGGGCAGGGCTCAAATCGGTTGAGCAGAGCAGGCGCTGAATAACATGACATTTTACCTAAAAAAAGGTCATCACTTTTCCTCAGCAGTCATGCAGCATGCGCATTAGATGGCCCTGCCCATATCCATTGAATGACATCATTCTCTAATAACTATATTCGTGCAGTATAATTATATACAGTGCAGAACAGTGATTCAAGCTAAGTTGGAGTTGATGGAACACAAAAGAGGGGGGCTCTAGCCCCGTCAGCCTTCCTCTGCATGCCTACGCCACTGACACACATCAGACATTGGTAAAGACAAACCACATGCATGATGATGACATATATACATGATGTCATGCAACTCATTAAAATTCCACCGGTACAACTCTCAGATAAGGCAATCCACCAGTCCCTTACCCGAGGAAGGGCTGGCTAGCAAGTCTAGTGAATTTACTACTCCATAATAGTTATAGGCAAGGGATTTTTAACTAGACTATATAATTATGCCTCGGTGCGCATGCGCAAGCGAGGTATACGGTAGTGTGTTTGTGTGTGTGTGTGTGTGTGTGTAGACTGCTACAGCTGCTCAAGGATGAATCAAGTGCAAGTAAGAGTTTCTATATAATAGGCTTCTAGTCATGTTTTCTTGGATTTTAATTTGTGGATTTGCAAAATAATGCTTCGTTCTCGATTTATGCCTAGTTTTGCTTTCTTGGAATGCCATTGCAGCCTTTTCAGAGGAGTATGCATGTAGCGAAACCTGTTTACAGAGTGTTGCTACTCTACTTAGTAGTTAGCTCTGCACTAGAACGCTATAGCTATTGGTATAGCTGCAAGAGTGATAAGAGAGCTGCAAGGCTCTGCTGCAGCGCTGATGGCAGCCATTTAGCTTGAACTTTTGGCATCGATCGTTTTTAACAACAATCATGCATGGCCGATCATTACCCACTCTTTGAGTTTGCATGTAGCAAATTGGCAATGTTCATCATGACTAGACTGTGTATAAAAGCTATTAGTAGCTTTATATGTTATGTAGCTTTGGCATCTCCACCGAGGCATCAGCACCTGCGGTGCTTTCATTATAATATAATTTAATGCTAACTTCATGAGACACACATGCCGATTGCTCAGACTAACACTTTGCATGTGTTTAAGGCGCTTATTAGAGGAAATACGATAATTATGCTTAATTATGCTTTGGGTCATCAACGTTTTAATAAAACAACGTGAGTACTGATGCCTCGGTGGAGATGTCAAAGCTATATACAGCTATCACGTCTGTCTGAGAGTTTACTTTACTGTGTGCCGCCCGCGGGTTTCCACGAGCGGTGCGTTTTGAGGCGTTGTCTGTACTAATAGCTTAATTAAAAATTTTTTGCATTTGTATCACCGGAAAATAATCGGGTAATGATCGGCCATGATTGTTTATTAAAAACGATCTATGCTAAAAATCCAAGTCTATATAAGTGACTACTAAGTAGTTAGAGTAGCAACACTCCGTGGACAAGTTATTCTACGCACTCTTCTGAAAAGGCATTCCAAGTAGGCATAACTCGAGGAACAAAGCATTATTTTGTAAATCCACGAATTCCAAGAAAACATGACTAGAAGCCTATATAGAAATTCTTACTTGCACTTCATTAATTGATCCTTGAGCAGCTGTAGCAGTCTACACAGACAGACAGACACACACCAAACACACTACCGTATACCTCATGCACTTGCGCATGCACACCGAGGTATAATTAGCATAAGTGCATTGTCATGCAATTACTATTACAATTACTAGCGCAAGACAATTATATATATACCTCTATAGCTCTCTCAATACCTGGTACATTATCACATTATTAGCGAGCTGCTATAAAAATAATGTGACCAGGAGTGCATGAATGATGTGATGTACATATACTGCATGTGTGTGGTATATACTTCAACAAAATAATCTGAATGTGTTTGACAATGTGTGTGTGTGTGTGTGTGTGTGTGTGTGTGTGTGTGTGTGTGTGTGTGTGTGTGTGTGTGTGTGTGTGTGTGTGTGTGTGTGTGTGTGTGTGTGTGTGTGTGTGTGTGTGTGTGTGTGTGTGTGTGTGTGTGTGTGTGTGTGTGTGTGTGTGTGTGGGTGTGTGTGGGTGCGTATGCGGGTGCATGTATATATTTATAGTAGTTACGTGAGCTATATAAAATATAACTGAGTCTCTAAAAACTGGACTATTCAACAAGTTGCTTACGTTCTCCTCTCTGGGGTCTTGAGTTCAAGTTTCTTGCGATTCCATGGCACTAACCTGATGTACGTGTGTGTGAGGGTGTATAATGATCAAAGCAGTGGCGTATGCAGAGGGAGGCTAGAACCCCTCCCTTTTGAAGCTCCAGAAACTTAAACTCAGCTTGAATCACCCTGAAACTCTCAATCGTTATCGTGCACTGCATGCACCAACAAAACATAATTTGAAATGTATAGGTAGGGCGCGTAATATCTATTTGCGCATGACTAGAGCTGTTAAATTTACCATGGATAGAGATATAATTCTATGTTTCTGCAATCTGTATCTAAGACACTTTTTTGTCGAACTATATATACCACCACGAGACAAACAAGGTGAGCCTTATAGGCAGCTACTATACTGCTGCAGCTGTGGCTCTATAACTACATTTAATGCAGGAATTCTAGTTATAAAATATAAATATTGCATCGCTGCTAAGTTAGTTTTGGGTTGGTATACTGAATGAGGGATGCCAACAGTTCTTGTGCCATGCAGAAATTACACACGAGTTTACTTCGCTCGACATCACCCTCGTCGCCTACAACTTTTTGACATTAGTTTTTGCTGATTATAGTTATAATTCATAAGGGTTCTCTCAATGGTCAACAGAAGCCGTACCGAGTCCAATCAACATAGGTTAGCAATCAAAAATTTGCAAATTTTCCTGTGAATAAATTCAAGAGTGAACGTACAGTAGTACAATTACAATTAATGGCTATTAATAGTACAACAATGACAAAGAGGCCTCTGCATGTATATGTATATACACATGCAGGGGTACTCCTTATAAGTATATCCTGGATAATAGTGACAATGAGCAGGACTTCTCAGACAGTATTGAAATTTGCACACTCTTATTAGAGCCCCATCATGCGCTTCCACTATTATACCACATTTTCCCAGACATAGCTACCTAAGAACAAATTACTTATAATTTGTACAAATGTGCACCCAGGCACACCCAATGCACCTAACATACAAGCTCCATCAAGCAGACAAATACAAACTAACAAGCGTATAACCTCTATACATGCAAAATTAAATTTGGAGTGCCAAAACAGTTTATCTTTGGGAACAGAATCAATGGTCATACAAGTATATATATAGAACAGAACATCAAACACAAGCCAACAAGCCAGCCATAAAGAATTGAATTTTAACTTGTAACCTTATATTAATTTGTGGTAGTGCCTAAAAGATCAATGTCTATAGCTAGTAATACATGCAGTATATAGACTAAAAATTGGGGACATAACAACACAGCACAAACCGGCTCACAAGCCAACAAACCTAAAAAAGTATTATAATGGACATACACAAAGTACATCTCATACAAGCTAGGGTGCTATAATAATTTGGAATCATGCAACCTCCCAAAAGCAAACCTATATAATAGCAACTGTAATTAATTATAGCTATAATTATAACTATAGGCACAGAAATAAAGTAATTGCGATCTTACAATAAACTGGGAGTTTCTAGAAAGATTGACAATGCATACGTATAATATTATAATACAATATATACATGCCGGCAACTAATGACAAATTGTGACCTAATCCTAAAGCTTGAATTGATAACCAACAACCCTATTATGTGCCTTTACATGCATGCACAAGTAAATTCATAAACGGTGTGTGCACATGAGATCAACTTTCATGGGATTAACTCCCACAAGATCAATTAGCAACTTCACATGAGATCAACTGTCAGTACAGTAGACTCTCGCTATTCCGGCTCCGGCCACCTCGATATATCGGCCATTTGGTTTGGCACGGATATAGCTATTAATATAGATGTTTACTGCACAAAACTCACCCTGAAGTATGGCCACTCGCTATTCTGTATAATTATACTCAGTGCTGGCTGCCCTAAACTAGGTTTTCAATTATACGTTTATTATGGCCGGATATGACGTTTTGGGTGTGGTTTGGCAGATAAAATTGGATTGCACTTAAATAGAGAGCAGAGTGATTTATTATCCTCGAGACAGGAACAGCATAACTAGTATTTATAGGTAGGGTCGTTTTTAAGCCGCGGTTATTTCCTAGCTGATATACATCCACCTCGCTATTCCGGCCAAGCTGCACTGTCCCATGCATGCATGGGTGACCGGATTAACGAGAGTCTATAAATATATACTGTAGATCAACTCTCATAGAAATAACTTTTCAAAGGCACGCATAATCGCATGTTGTCCTATATTATTCACTGTGATGCGTACAGTGATTAATCGCGTATCAGTAATTGCATGTCGTCAAGGCAGTAATTGCACGTTGTCATTAACGGCGTGCAATTACTGCCTTGACGACCGCACGTTCAAATAACGGCTGCGGCTAATTTTTTACTGAAACTGCAGCTTAAAATGTCCTTAAAACTGCATCACAAACGATTAACAATCAATAGTATGGCTACTCATGCAATAAGGGATTAATAGCACTCATAACAAGCACTGGCAAGGTTAATAGCAATCGGTGTAACTACATGCAAGCATATAGCTCTGAAGTATTAAAATGCCATTCCTCGATCACTAAACATGGTTGTTGGTTCTGGGCTGATGTGTTTGAAATAATTCCAGTGAATGTTTCAGGTTGTATACTATAAGTGCATGAAATAGTCCACTATAGCTATAATCATAGTAACTCATCAACGTTCAGAGCTTTTTGTTTGACTGTAAGCCAGGCTGTAAACAAAATAATGCCAGTGGACAAAATGCCATAAATTGTACATCTCATATTTTCGTGTAAGGTTCTTTCCTAGCTTCAATTGTTCCTGAATTCTTGATGAATTGAGCCATTGCGAATGGTGTGCATGGTGTGCATAGTGCTAAATATCTATCTATAATCTATAATACATATATAGGGGCTATTACTCAATACCTGCATGTCAACCTTTGGCATGATATGGACACACATGCATGCACGAACGATAGTAATTATAGCTAAAAATATAATTGATTTCAGAAGTTGAATTGATCCTATGAAAAAGTTGTGATTCTATGAGAGGTGATGTACTGACAGTTGACCTCATGCAAAGTTGCTCCGGTAAGACTTGCTCTTGTGGGAGTTGATCTCATGAAAGTTGATGCAATCTCATCTGAAGTAATCACTCGCTCTGTCCTTGGCTGATTGACTGCTCGGATAGAAACTTGGAGTTCCTGACAGAGTAACTATATATATATATATATATAGTGTATATATAGACTATATAGTTTGCTACGAGTTAGCCTGTTACTGTTACCAGGAGCCCATGATTAAATAAGAGAAGAAGCGGCTAACTTTAACGTGTACTATATAGGGGATCACGTTTCGTAATTGCCAGTTTCCTTTATAAGTGCTTGCAAACTGTATTGCGTATAACACGTGTAGGGATTCAACCACTTAGTGACTCCGCATATATAGAAATGCGGTCATATGTTATAGTTGTGACACATGCACGAGTGCCACATGGGATATAATAATTATTGGCTCAGTAGTGCATGACTTAGGCCCGAGGGCCGCAGGCCTCGAGGGCAAAGGCACAGTTCACAAACAGTGGCACAGTTCACCGTTTGACCTGTGCCATATGGCAGATATTCAGTGTTTCCTTTGATCTGCCCACTCAAAATGCAACAAAGCCACTTATGAAACGTGATCCCTGTAGTCAGCAGCTTCTTTTCATATTTATGGGCTCCTGCTGTTACTAAAGGGTGCATTTTTCTTTGCTAGAATATCAAGCCCCAAACTGTCAGGTGCATGTGTTATCAATAGTTATTGTGGTTTACTTATAATAGTCAACACGTTGTGTAGCCTTTGCTTAATTGTTTGTTTAACTTTAAATTAGCTGCTGCTTTATTGCAAACCGAAAGTTTCAACACTGTCACATGTTTCCCAACACGTACACAGCAGTAGACCATGCTTGACACTCTAAAAACAGACTCTATAAACTAACAATTAATACTCAGCTTCTATATATATACATTATACTCAAGTATATATATATATACTTTACACACTCAGTTATAGCATAGATAAACGAACACACTCTGTTCGTTTATCTATATGGTTATATAGGCAAGTGGATCAGCATATTATACAGCTCAGAGACTTAATAATTATTAACAGCTCATAGGCTTATGCATGTGTAAAGGCTTTTACTAGGGTCCCTTTTACATATATACACTGAAAATAATTGAATGTCAAACCCTGTAGACTACACTCTAAAAACAGGCTCTAAACTAAACTACTCTTCCAGTATAATTATTTCACACACTCAGAGGCTACCTATATATATAGGTATAGGTATATATAATTATATAATCAGCTCAAAAGGGCTACACTATAGGTATCGCTATATACACACACAAAGTTTGTTTACTAACGTCTTGTGAAATGATCTTTCGTTGTGGCCTTGGCTGGTTGACTGCTCCGCTCGAAACTTGGAGATCCTGACTGACTATGTAGACTAAGTTTGCAACAAGGTTGCCTGCAGAAAATGCTATACTTTTTATTAGCTACGCATCTTTCTGGGCTGAATAATGGGGTTGGTTCCGCGGTGGGCGGTACTCTACGTATGAAATCATAACTGCGACTAATCAGTTAAAAAGTATACGTATATACTATCTATTATATATATATAATTATTATAACAATGGACTCTCCAGGTTACAATCAATCGAAGAGCACATCCCAACCAATTCCACTGCAAGGACAATTTGATGCTTGCTATAGTTGTATGTAAAGTTATAAGTCTATATATGCAGGGATCTCAGTATATTTTGATGAGTTCCAATCTTGAGGGTATATATACCATTCACCTCTGACTTATGCCTCCCTCCATGCATGCAATCACAAGGTGGCAATCTATAGTCTACATGTTCACTCACCCGGAGTCTTGCCCAGTAGCCATTATATTGAAGCTTTATAGACACACTTGAGCTTTCTTTGTCTCAGTTCCGCCGTTTTTCAGTAATTCGCTGATTCTGTAGATTTATAAATAATAATAGCTATAAATACGTATAAATCATGCCATGCATAATTACATTAAAAGTGGTAAAGATCTTTAACTAAGCAAACCATTAATAAGTGCATGACTCAATTATGATCATGACCACCTTATACCTAATTTTGATATACAAATTAACAGATAATTAATTAGTATCTATAGAATACATTAGCTGATTGCGAAACATTCGAAAAAAAACCATGTAACAGCATTTAGACGAGATAAGAGAGTCAATCCATTTTTCAATCGCATAAAGATATAATTATATAGATTATCAGTATAATAATTATTATATAGGACACAATTTTGGAAGAAATTTTTTTAACAACAATCATGGTATATAGGATTCTGGATTCTGCCTAGCACGGCATGCATGCATAATTAATATATATAGCAATGCAAACATCTTCATTATTAGTTATCGAGTTTGCTGAGAGGTCATAGTTCACTCCTCCCTTGACCACAGCTATAGTGGCTCACAGTAAGGCAGCTCATTCCACATTTATATACATGTATATATACACATGCACTTCATACTTTTTATTTCACTTCTGATACATTAATTTTCAGTAATACACTATGATATCAAGTGATGAATGAAATGGTTCACAGTCAATAAAGTGAGCATGTGCTATTCAATTTCTGAAAAAAAATCATGACAAGGACAATGGCTCACAAAGTACACATGCAGTGAGTGCATGAAGTGATAGTAATAAACTATCTGCAAACGATACTATATACAGTGGCAAGGTTAGCTGCGAAGTTGCTTCATTCTCAGATTCTTTGTGTCCCGCTAACTCAGCAACACTTTCACCTGTTTTAAAATTGAACAACAAATCGTAATTATGGTGCGTATAATTATAAATAAAACATGTACGTTCAATTCCAGTTGACAATACATTTTCTGTTTGCGTAAAAACGACATATATATTAGCAGTACAGCACGAGGGCATGACCTATAATCAACTTAATGCTAATTGCGTAGAATATACGTAGTCTTGCATGCGTAAAACATTTGAGCATCTATGCGTCATAGCTATAGCCTCGAATCCAGGCCGTATTTTAATCGGCCTGGTCTCGAGGCTATACATCATAGCATATAGCATGCATTGCCGCTAATTCATTATGCAACATTATTATACCTATTAAATGAACCAATCAGATTGCATGCAGGTTTCTATAGCATCACACAACTACAGCTATAATTTATAGTGTTACAATAATTATAATTATACGTCTTGCGCATTTCTTATTCAGCTATATATATCGGCATTTATTTGAGAAAGGCATGCATGCATGCATGCACTTATAATTATTATATATATAGTGGGTAATTTTTGTTGGTGAACACTTTCGTATGAACTATTATACCCTTTAATAATAATCATTCGTACAGCTCAGGATAGTGACATTAAATATAATAAATTATTTTCAATTTTCGTATGATTTAATATAATTTTTATATTATTGCATTAGCCTCGATTCCAGGCCGCACTTCACTCAGGGAAGTGGGCCTGGTATCGACTGCTTGCACGTGCGCTAATATCCCCCCGGTATATCTGGGGGCTTTGGATAACATCGTATATGCTCAGTAAAACTATGACGTCACAACGAACGGAAGTGGATTGAAGGAAATAGATAGAAGTTCAATTGAAGGTTTCTAGCCCATCGGATATAGCATTCTCTGATAGCTACCATTAGCCTGCTATATGTTAACAAAAGACTCAAAGCCTGCAACGTACAGTGTGGATGACGATCGTCTGAACGGAGTGAAAGCTGACAAGAGCCTATATGGACAGGCCACGCCCATTTAACACTAACTTTGGTGAAAGTCTTCTATACTACTGCTATACTGATTCTATCAGAAGAAAATAGCTGTACAACAAACCTACACAGGTCTGTCTCTATCCGACTAGAAAAACATTTGCAATGTGAAAAATTGCTAGGATTGGCCAGGGGAACCACAAAAAAGCGTGGGAACAAGAAATCAGACAAGAGCATAACACAACCTACCGTTTCTTCTGTAGGGGGATATGCTGACAGTCACATAGTAATTATGTAAGGACAATAACTAAACAATAAAACCCCCAAAGTTGGAGTTGCAAAACGCTTGTATGTCCATGCAGCAATTATTTCTGCTGAGTCACTTGTGCACAGCTCAGTAAATGAAGCAAAATGCCACACCCTCTTTCTGTATTTCTCTGGCCGGGGATTTCCCCTACTAATTAGCTATAATTATTTGAGTGGGTGTTGAATTGGCCGCCCTCTTGTTTAATCATGCAGTACCAGCAAAATGTACAAAACTGTAAAAACGCAAACAAATCTACCTGTGAAAAGAATTATGTCACCTTAAGGTACATTATACACAATAGCACATTAATGGTGGTGACCTAGGTAACGTGTTTGATGACTAGTCTAGTAACTACATCAGTAGTGAGCAGCTCTTGAAATCCTCGAGCTCTTTGAGAGGCATCCAGTTTAGCCCCTCATACCTGCAGTGGGAAAACAAGAGTATCAAGTGGAATATTATACTCCTGTGTGTGTGTGTGTGTGTGTGTGGGCATATGTGTGTGTGTGTGTGGGTGGTATGTGTGGGTGTGAGTGTGTGGATAAAAATATAAGGTGTTACTAGCTCAAACGGAATGCTCACTTAAATATACAGTCGACCTCAAAGTCTCCATAGCATGTGTTTGGACTTGTGTTAGCAGGCCACCCTCTATAATACAGCCAGGTTAATGGGCCTCAAAGTCTCCATAGCATGTGTTTGGACCTGTGTTAGCAGACCACCCTCTATAATACAGCCAGGTTAATGGGCCTCAAAGTCTCCATAGCATGTGTTTGGACCTGTGTTAGCAGGCCACCCTCTATAATACAGCCAGGTTAATGGGCCTCAAAGTCTCCATAGCATGTGTTTGGACCTGTGTTAGCAGACCACCCTCTATAATACAGCCAGGTTAATGGGCCTCAAAGTCTCCATAGCATGTGTTTGGACCTGTGTTAGCAGACCACCCTCTATAATACAGCCAGGTTAATGGACCTCAAAGTCTCCATAGCATGTTTATTACAGGTGCACTATAACTACAGTGTACACAGTGGGACCACAATAGACTCCGTTTGTCTAATTTGGCCGGAAGATAGGACTTAATTTATGCTGTATATAAAATTATGGTACAAGTATGCCAGGGACTAACTTGTACATGGAAAATGGCATATCGGATAGAAGCGCTTTTTAACAATTAAGGGTATATGAAATTTTTTATTTCAGGAAAGCATGACGACGTTATGACAAAATTATTAATGATCCTAGTAGCGTGCAGTCATCCATGTGCTCATGTGAACAGTATGAAACACTGACTCTGACCACGACCATACTAACACTGAGGGTTCTGCACTTTAGTGCTCTAGTAATGTACTCACACAGACATTAGTGACATGGTTGGTGGTTCCTGTGATCCTGGACACCACCTCACACACTTGCCAAATACTGGGACACAGCTCAGGGTCAGAGGTCAACAGATGATGCCTACAAAGGGGACAATAATAATATACGTATCATTATAATAATAGAGCAATACACTTGAGGCTGGCAGAATATCATATAGCTAGTGTGTGTTCTCAAAGATAGCTCTGAAAACAGGTTCATTTCACAAAGAAAAAACTCACTATCAATAGTCTTTATAATTATAGGCTTAAAGTTAACATAATTATGCGTAAACCTGGCTACATTTCACTAGGGTGTGTGTGTGTGGGTGTGGTCTCACCTCTCAAGTTGTGCAGGTTTTGTGTGTAGGGAGAGTCCTCAGGAATGCTGTACTGAGCACTGACTATGGCTAGAGGGTTGTCACCAAATGGAGTATCCATGAAGCACAGCTTGAACAGTATAGTACGCCCAGTTCCTGTGTGTGGGCGGGTGTGTGATGTGTGAGGGTGTGATGATATGGGTATTATTAGATTCGTCTCTTTGAGAGCTTTCGAATGAGTACCACTATACAAACGTGTTTATACTTAACATGGTTCAATGAAATTGGTTAAGTGCATACCACCACTCACTCCACAGACTTGATGACTAGACAGCCCACATTCACTACAATTGAAATGCAAACCTTATTAGTCCACCACGTATAGCTACAGTGCACACAGTGGGGACCACACTATAAGCTCTGTACACTAGCTATAGTGCACACAGTGGGATCACATATAAAAAGCAATTTATGGACATTTTGCCAGGTGGTCAGAGGTGTCACATTCCACCTTTTCACAGTAAACAAAGCAAAGATCCTCCACTTTTTCTATATTGAGCTTTGGGAGGGAAAGTACAATTATCAGTAATCACAACATTCGAAATGTAAACCTTATTAGTCCACCACGTATAGCTACTGTGCACACAGTGGGACCACACTATAAGCTCTGTACACTAGCTATAGTGCACACAGTGGGACCACACTATAGGCTCTGTACACTAGCTATAGTGCACACAGTGGGACCACACTATAAGCTCTGTACACTAGCTATAGTGTACACAGTGGGACCACACTATAGGCTCTGTACACTAGCTACAGTGGGACCACACTATAGGCTCTGTACACTAGCTACAGTTCACACAGTGGGACCACACTATAAGCTCTGTACACTAGCTATAGTGCACACGTGGGACCACACTATAGGCTCTGTACACTAGCTACAGTGTACACAGTGGGACCACACTATAGGCTCTGTACACTAGCTACAGTGCACACAGTGGGACGACACTATAGGCTCTGTACACTAGCTACAGTGCACACAGTGGGACCACACTATAGGCTCTGTACACTAGCTACAGTGCACACAGTGGGACCACACATAAAGAGCAATTTATGGAAATTTCGCCCCTTTCAGCCTTGTTTCTCAGTAAACATAATCATTGCTCAGATCCTCCCCCTTTTCAGAGAGGTGTCACATTCCGCCCCTTTCACAGTAAACAAAGCAAAGATCCTCCCCTTTTTCTATATTGAATGTGGAATGCTTTGGGAAAGTACAATTATCAGTAATTAGCTACAATAAGCTGTCAAGCTATTTGGTAGAATGTCATTGAAAGGTCATAATTAGTGAAAGGTCCGACCTCCGATAGTACTACCACATGTCCATACATGCATGGATAAATAATTATACCATACTGTGTAGTTTAAAATACTATGATATTGAAAAAAAAGTGAAATCTCTGAGCCCATGCAAACTCAGCTAGCGTATGGTTGCTCAATATTGACCTCCCTCCACCAATAAGGTCTAACACATGGGCTAGTCTCGCGAGCAGACGTGGGAGGGAGGGAACGTCTGGTCACTATTGCAGCAATTCCGTGGACCCCTGCCAGAATGTTGGCAGTGCCAATCAGATTTGTCCACGTCATAGTGGGCGGTAACACCCCGTATATTTTCCTATTATAGAACGTGAAAAGAAGGATTATTGACTCTAGCAAAGGCTAATTTTAGTATTGAACTATACCTGGCTGTGAAGGAACTTGGTTACAAGGAGCTCACACCAAGCAAGAGCTAGCTATAGCTGCGAATGAAAATATTTGTCTACATGTGAATTAACAAATATCTTGCACGTGACTACATTCCTCAGTGCCATGGAATTGCTGCAGTAGATACCAAACGTTCCCTCTAGGACAAGTCTGCTCGCGAGACTATACACACAGGTCTAAGGCATGCAATACTGATATTAATTATGAACAAAAACAGTGGAACCTCGATCATAATTATTATTAGGAGGCTACAACAGGTACCGTCTCTACAAAGCATCTCCCCTCACCTCCATCCTTTCATGCATTCATCCATTCTTATCCTATAGCACAGCCACTGTACTGGCATATGCTGGCAGCAGATCACATTCACGGTGAGTAGGTAATGGTCTTCATTACTGCTTTCCCTAAAGACACTAACTCTAACAAGACGCTGCAACTGAAGTGATCCCATACCAGCTACAATGGAAAAGATGTCTAGAAGAAAACTAAAATAATTCCTATATTCAATTGCACACACAAAATAAAATAAATAACAAGAGCAAGTAAACAAACTTAGAAGTAGATATATCCAGGCCATTGTCCTAAGTGTCTAAGTGTTGGTAGTGTATGATGGTCTTGACTGATCCATGACCTCCAGTCCTGCATGAGGAGGGAGGGAGACACAAGAGTCAGCAACTAGCAAACCAAGTGCACACTGACAGTTAATATACAATACCAGTTGACATTATGTATTGTTGTACTCAGTACAATTTACTATTGAATGGCACAACTGACGAGCAAGCTCACAAAGTTAATGGTCAAAGTGACGATTCACTAGGTAACTCACTGGTATGCTCCACACAGGTCTTGTGAATGCTGCGAACTGCCTCTCCGTCCTCAATCTTTGCAGCAATTTCCACTAATCGACCGTAAGTAGCCGTTGAATTCGATGGATTGATTTCGAAAATATTTTTACTCTTCCACTTCTTTAGAGCGGCGTGAAATCTCCCTGGGATATTAACAATGGTCAGATCGATAGCACCAATCTCAGCATCACTGAGGCCCAGCCTGTGCTTGTATCTGTCATAGCCAGCAATCTCGGTAGACAACTGGAGTAGAGCTTCATCCGAGCACTCTTGACTCAACTGAGCTGCGGTCGCTATCACTATTGTCTCATATGGTTGAACTGTAGAGATCAAACATGACATGCAACGCACGTAGTAGCATAATGAATACTCTGAAATGTACACCATGCAAATACTCGTCACATGATACACACATGTATGTACACACAATACATTGAAAGCTAGTCGAACTATAATTATATATAATACTAAAGATGGCTTCAATTTTTATAATGATGTGATAATAACTACAGTGCATGATCACATTCCCATGCAAGTGGTTCCTTCACAATCATGTGAACAAATGCTAGGATTGGGCAGGGAAGGGCCAAATAGTGTGGAAACAAGCAAGTATAATTATACTGGGAACGAGGCTAGCTGCTGTATAGAATTATAAGCTTCCTTACTCTAGTTAAAAGTCACACGTACATGCCCAGGGAGATGACTTCTTACTCAGCTACGCATGCGTTTAGTCATAATGACGTTAAGAAATGCAAAATTAAGTAGTTGTCAAGTGCCTCCTAAGAATCCTCAGGTATACATACACACACCTTTGCCATGTGTCCTGTTCACTGTAACTGATTGGTCGATCCCATTGTGTGCTTCTGGAAATGTGGTCTACATAGAAGGTACGTCCATTAGCAGCCTGTCTCTTTTCCCAAGCTTTATAGACATTGGTCTATGCAATGAAAGGTGGCACTAGAGTCAGGTTAGTTATAGTCTACATGTTCACTCACTCTGAGGCTGAGTCTTGTCTTGCCATTGAAGGTTTGTTCAAACACACAACAATGTGCCCCTTACAAAAAAAGCAAACTGCAACATCCTCTTCCTGTAATTTCAAGGGGCTTTCCCAGGGACTTCCCCTACTAAAACTCTACTTTCAAGACTGCAACATGCATGAGTCCCAGGCCAGTGCATGAAGGCTGGATGAAGGTTGCCTGCAGTGTCAATAATTATGCGGAGTGTATACAAACCATAGGTAGAGTAAGTAACCTATCTTCGCCAGATATGATACCTATAATCGGCGGCTATTGCTCGAAGCACAAGACGATTTTGCACAAAACTAACTACATGGACCTACAGATGAGTAAGAAAGTAACAGCTCCCAAAAATTTGGAAAGAATAACTCGCTTGCGGACGGAGTGGTGGTCATGAGAAGTGAGCTGCCGAATTGATCAATTGTCGTCAGTGAGACATTTATCTTCGTCTTTGCACGCTTACTAAGTACTGAAACTACCAACACTAAACAATGCTTCTTGGCACAACTCTAACTAGTGAGCACTACTTACAGGCAAAGCAGTGTTAGCTGGCAGATCGAGCCCCACCCAGCTAGGCATGACGAATATTTTGCAAAAAATAATGCTGATTCAGCAACAATTGTGCACAGTCAGCAATAATTAAGGGATTAGCCTCGATTACAGGCCGCACTGAAGATTATGTGCATAATTATTGCTGAATCAGCATTATTTTTTGCAACATTTTCGTCATGCCTAGCTGGGTGGGGCTCGATCTGCAGCTAACCGCTGCTTTGCCTGCAAGTAGTGCTCACTAGTTAGAGTTGTGCCAAGAAGTATTGTTTAGTGCTGGTAGTTTCAGTACTTAGTAAGCGTGCAAAGACGAAGATAAATGTCTCACTGACGACAATTGATCAATTCGGCAGCTCACTTCTCATGACCACCACTCCGTCCGCAAGCGAGTTATTCTTTCCAAATTTTTGAGAGCTGTTACTTTCTTACTCATCTGTAGGTCCATGCTTCGAGCAATAGCCGCCGATTATAGGTATCTGGCGAAGATAGGTTACTTACTCTACTGCCAAATGTATAAATTATGACTTTGTAAGTGTTAATAAATAATTATTGTAACTATTGCTTACGAACAATTCATATATAGGCTTAGGCCTCTCCAAGTGACACTCTGGTTTCTGGTCCTGAAGTTTTTCTCACACTATTTTGTACCGCATGGACCATTCTGCGCATGTGTAGTAGAAATAATGAGATAGAAATCCAATAATGAGATAGAAATCCAAGAATAAAATCTGATGCAGGCGGTGGACCAGAAACCAGAGTTTCACTTGGAGTGGCCTTATATAGAGCGAGCTATACACTGTAAAAATGATGTGTGGTTTTGACGCAAGTGCGTGGCAACTATCAGGAAAAAACGTACGTTTGCCACAATAGCCATGCACTCTGCGTGAAAACCACACATCATTTTTTACAGTGTAGGCAACCTATTAATATGTGATTAGCCTCCTCCACAAAGTTAGCCCATGCACTGCATGTAGACGTGTTGTAGCCATTTCTTTGCTCATGTCTGTATATACGACGTGTTCAACATTATTTTGTTACCCAGGTTTAATCACTGCCTCATGAATGGAGGTGTCAAGCACACACAGGTGCGTGTGCACACATGTCTCACTATGGTGACTAGTGTAATGATGCTCATCAATACATCTCCCTCCTCCCACAGTGCCCCAACATCTCTGTGTGTGCTATTGTATCCTTCACCCTGCCTGCATGGTGTCTACTCCTAGACTGAGTGAATGGAGGTGTCAGGCACACACAGGTGCATGTGTCAGAGAGTGGGTGTCAGGAGATGCTATCACATGACCTACACCATTCTGAGCTGTACCAATATTGTTGGTGGTTCATACGATAATTACCAGCTAATAATTGCCTATTCAATTGTTCTGTTTCAGAGGATTTACAAAATCTATAGTGAAGCTCGCTTGTAAGCACAACTTTTGAGTATCTAATTTCAACCCACCCCCTCCAGGAGTATTGACGTGACTCCCTCCAGGCCCGGTGAAATGGACCTATCGTCTCTCTATTATATATAGCATATGCAGCAGCAAAGTACAACATATCAGTCAGCAAGAAACCACCTCACCCCAGCAAGGTGTGTGTGTGTACATTTTTACATATCTGTAGCCAACATTTCTAGTAGCTATGCTCTATAATTATAATTATTGTCTATAATAATTGTACCCTCCCTCGATCTACACACACACACACGCACACACACACACACACACACACACACACACACAACCATGGCCCGGCCATACAAATTTCTCTCTTAGTAATAATTTGCTCTGTGTTGTAGACCTAGCAAGGTGTCAGAGTTTTTAAATTCCCTGTTAGTATTGTAAGATTGCGGAACCTAGTGGATTGTTGTTGTGGTTTTAGCTGTGTTCTCATCATACTAGTACATTTCAGGAGAGGGGGGATTTTCCCCTGTATGACCCCCTGCCTAACCTCTGCACACACACACACACACAAAGTCCTTGTCTTTCCCACTATCACATGTGTGTCAAATGTACTTGGACAACTGCCTAGGAAAATTGCAATCTCATGCAGACACTGGAATTACATTATGTGAGATTATGAACAGTACTTGACTAATGCAATTAGTGGTAATGGTTGGTTTCTCCAGCTTTGTGTACACACTATACACACTAGTGAGGTCAGTAGCATTTCTGCTCTTTGTTTTAACTAATCGGATGGAGTGACATTGGTTGTGTATGCCAGTCAGCTAGAGTAATGGTTCATGTTCAGAGTACATATCCTCCACTGTATATATAATTATAACTGTGTTCACACCTCTGCATGCCTATATAGATCTATAGTTTATAATTAGAGTTCCTTCTGTCGGTACTAGATCAATTTCACAAAGCAGTGCATGGTTGTATACTATTATTATAGCTAGGATTGAATTACCCACACAAATGGACTACTTATTTTAGGGCCTATATACATACCATCATCTCAGATATATCTGCCCCCCCCTGCAGTTTTTTTCTAGAACTCAGCCAATTTGGTATAGCTTTTCTTTGTGGCCCGTAATTAATTTGCGTGTTGCAGTAAATTCCCACTCTCAATCTGTCATCACTCACTCCCCCACAATCTCGGTCACTTAGAGTGTGTGTGTGTGTGTGTGTGTGGGTGGATGTGGGTGTGTGTATGTATGTAACTGTACAAATATTATTATGCTCTGAAATTTTCGTGTACCATTATTATTGTAAATACGACTACTTTCTCTATAGGCACGCTGTTTCTAATCATGGACACTCTGATGGGACAAGTTGAAGACATTGTCAAGAAGTAAACACAAGCAAGCCCGTTACCAAGGAAACATGACAACATTGATTACCATGGAAACCAGACAATGTTTAGCCCATGTAGTCATAAAAATTAATTGTTGTATTATTTCTACTGCTATAATTATGACATAATTATTATTATTACGATAAAAGTTGGTAAAGATCATTAACTAAGCAATCCACTAAGAGTATAATACCCCTAAACCTTAAAGTCCCGATTTACTGGCCACACCCTTAACCACTAGGCCACACCTATTCTTCACCAATCTGTGTATTATCAGGAGCCCATAAAATATTTTTTATGAGCTCTCTTATTATGAGCATTGATATAATAAATATTATATTCCCTCTAGATCTGGCATGCGCAATTGAAGTGTTGTTGCAGAGTAATAAGCTTAATCAACTTACTGGGTAAGTTAGAGATTGCACAAAACACGTGTAAGAGTAAAACTAGAAATTACACTTAAATAGAACGTAACATAATCTAGAACATTCCATACAAGTGTCCATACAACTATATAAATATAAGTGTCCATGTATTCTAACAATTGTGTCGACAGACATTGACTCAACAAAGCATTCACATCAGGTATAATTACCGTACGGGTGGGTAGAGTGGTAGTAGTGACCGCAAAAACATTTATACAGAACAAAATAATTAAACATAAATGCCAGTATATATAGTCATAGTTTATAATGGCTAGAGGATATTGTCAGGCTAGAGTCACTTGCAATCTTCCCTTGAGGTCTTCAGCAATGTCAGCTCTACTGATAACGGGAGACTCTAGAGCTGTCAACAAGTCCTCCAGTTGTGGACCGCCTTGCAACCACTCAACGAGCATGTCTGTGAAACACTTGGTGACACTGTTGGGTTTTCTGGCATTCTCCTCAGCTATTCCCTGCAGTGTACATTATTATTATTAATGGCACTATCCAAGTTCTACAGTATATCGGATGAAATTATGAATCATGTTAAGTTAATTGTTGAAAGGAATTTAGTTACCAACCAATTGCCACCCACCCAACTAAAGAAACAAACCTACTAAAAATAAGTGCGTTTGCACATCAGGATATGCCCTTGTTATGTAATTATCGATAAGGTGAATAGTGCGCAGTTAACAAAACGTGCAGTACTGCTTGCTGGCACATTCCTTAACGGATGATGCCTGACTGTATGAGCACAGGGCTATTAGTACACAGTCATCTACTGCTATACAGTGTTAAGTATACACACAGCAGAGCACTCACATCTAGTGTCCCCTCATTGACACCCAACTGCTCTCCCAGAGAACGCCATGTCCCCCTCACCTCCCAGGCAGCTGTCCTCACTACCCTCAAATGATGATCCACACTCAGTCCCTCTGGAAGGAACACACAATCAAGACAACAACATAACACTGTCATTATTCCTAAGCAATGCCTACTAACTAAAACACACATTACTGAAGGAAACTCTGTATTGTACAGCTACATAATTATTCGCTTCTGTTAATTAAATCAAGATTAATGGCTTACCACCGTGAGTGAGATGACAAATAACAGGAGAGATGTCGCTGGTAGCTTTAGTCTGTAAAGAGAAATCAAATATCGTATTACTAGAATGTTTTGCGAGCATCAAACATTTGCGATGGTTGATCAATTCGCAACAATACAATTCGCAAAACCTAAATTATTACTAGGAAATACACTTGCCAGAACGCAATAGCTAGATGGCAAAGGGTCAAATTTTCTGCTGATTTGGCTCATTCGCAAAGGTTTTTCACCGGCAAAATATTCTAGTAACACAGTATTAGCTACTTGTGTTAATTATTGTAGAACAAGTTCAGAATCTGTATAGAGACTTGTATATTTTAGTTGCCAACCTTAATGGTTGTTGCAATGTCCCCACGAGCAATGGCGGGAGACTCTAGTGCTCTAACAAGGGCAGACCAGGAGGGGGGAGGAGAGGAGCGCTTCACCCAGTGTGTCAGCATGGCCTCAAAGCACGGCTCAACCCAGCGATAGTGCTTCTCAAGACTCTGTATCAGTACGCACAGTGAAACACAGTATTAAATACTTAGTAAGAGCTCAACATTACGTTGCTATAGTAACCTGTTAAATAGGTTGTTACTTCATACAAGACCACAAATATGCAGAGTCAGCATTGCTAGAGATACCTCATTCTAAGAATGCTTACAATTGGAACGCTCACTATTCAACCATTAAATAACAGTAGCAGTCAATTAAATAGTGCACACATAGAGTAAGTAACCCATCTTCGCCAGGCACCTATAATCGGCGGCTATTGCACGAAGCACAAGACAATTTTGCACAAAACTAACTACATGGATCTACAGATGGGTAAGAAAGTAACAGCTCCCCAAAATTTGGAAAGAATAACTTGCTTGCGGACGGAATGGTGGTCATGAGAAGTGAGCTGCCGAATGTATCGATAATCGTCAGTGAGACACTTATCTCCGTCTTTGCACGCTTACCAAGCACTGAAACTACCAACACTAAACAATGCTT